>NW_028321862.1:0-48175 GCF_062004578.1 Staurois parvus | reverse complement strand
TTCAGTGCCCAAAGCAACATATGGGCCCGCCCCACATTGTGGGATCCTGATACAACTCCCAAGGTTTTGTCAAGGTTGCAGTGATCAGGATATACACTGCATCTGAGTAGGCATTAGGAGGCAGAGAGGGTGAAAGAAAATATACTAGTAAACCTGATTTCTCTAGGAAGAAGAGGACCACCAGCTACAGACATTAGCATAAACCTTGGGTCACTGTCCTGTATGATTAAGAATTCCCCCCCACCCCAGAAAAAACAGCTATATTTACCTTGGTGACAGCTTCTAGAGCTTCAGAAAAGCACAGCTGTTATCATGCAACACCACGGGAACAAGCGGGCACAAAAAGTGAGAATTCGCTATCCTATTGCAGGAGTACATTCTTGCAGGATTGTGAATGCTCCAGATGGAGCAGTAACATCACCTGCACCTTCCAGAAGCACTGGAAACAGGGACTGGGATAAGCTTTTTAAAAAAAATTTCAGGGAATTTTTTTTGGCCAGTGGAAGGATGGCAAAAAAGTGATCTTCTATTTGCATGGAAAGTATGCTTTAAGCTAACGAACGAAAGTTAAGGAACAGAGCAGGACACAGATGGCAGAAAGAAATATGTGTACTGAGGGCTGGCTCACAAAAGATGCAGTCCAGTGGCGGTTTTTTTTCTAGATCAAAAATGCATGCAGTGTTTTTTATGTATTTCCAGCGGCCTAGTTCACACCAGCACAGTCAGTTCCAGTCAGTTTCCGATGCAAGAAAAAAAAAAAAAAAAAAAAAAAAACAGAACATGCTGCATTTGTTATGCACAGAAACTGTACTGCAACACAGCAAAATGCATTAAAAAACGCACCAGAACAGAGAGTGGCATGAACTGTATGCAAAAACGCATTCAGAACGCATCCAGAGCGTATATGTGGTGAGGACTGGCCACAAGAAATCTAGTGTGTAGATAGGTAAACTGACTAATCTGAACTTATAGGAACACAGCAGGAGGGTGCACATCTATTCCCAAGTGCTCCCTTTATTGGCAGAAAACCAATAATGATATCCATAAGGATCTGGCACAACTAATGAGCAAACTATAAAAAAAAGGCCAACGAAAAACTGGGTTAAACTTTACAGTGACTTAAAATTGATATTCTACTAAAATACATATATATTATCTATTGTAAAATTACCCAAAATCATTAAAGTTTTCGTTTTTTCCGATATTCAACGTAATATTTAGCCCTAATAGAAATAAGACAAAGCAATACCTGTCATGCTGCAGTTTCCAAGTACGGGTGTGCTGAGCAGCATCGCCATGGTGCTGCTGGTGTAAGTGCTGTGGATGGCGTCTTTGTTGTTGCTCCTGCTGGACTTCAACCCAACATGGTGGTACTGTTGCAGAAAACCTTGGAATTAAGGTCTCAAAGCGAGTTAGTTCCACTAAACATGTCAACATTTCCAACGAGAACGGCTGTTCCACTAGGAGATCTACACCTAAATGGTGGTCAGAGAGGGGGGAAAAAAAAAAAAAAGAAGAGATTATATCTGCTTATTTGGCAATCACAGAAAAAATTATATGTATTCTTTTTACCAAACAAGGTGACCCAAGAGAAATATATTTCCCCTATTATTAACCACCTCAATACAGGGCACTTTAACCCCATTCTTGCCCAGAACAATTTTCAGCTTTCAGCACTCTCACACCTTTGAATAATTACTCAGACATGCAACACTGTACCCAAATGAAATTTATGTCCCTTTTTTTCACAAAAATAGAGCTTTGTTTTGGTGGTATTTAATTAGCACTGGTTTTTTATTTTTTGAACTATAAATTGAAAAGGACTGAAAACTTAAAAAAACACAAAAAAAAAAAAACGCATTTTTCTTCGTTTCGGTTATAAAATTTTGCAAATAAGTAATTTTTCTTCATAAATTTGGGCCAAAATGTATACTGCTACATTGCTTTGGTAAAAATAATCCCAATCGGTGTGTATTATTTGGTCTGTGTGAAAGTTATAGAGAGTCTACAAGCTATAGCAGGACGCATGGTGAGTTTTTGAACCTGTAATTTTTTTCCCCACAATTCTTCAGAAAATGAAGTAAATAAAATTAGTTTTTTTTTCACACAGACATTATATTAACAGGTTATTCCTCTCGCATGGCATATGCACACTTGCAGCTTCACCGCAAAACACATTATGCTGCTCCTCCTGAGGTTGGGGTACCACATGTGTAAGACTTTTCCACAGCTTGGCCACATCCAGAGGCCCAACATCCAAGTAGCACCCACAGGCATTCTGGAGGCATAAATTACACATCTCATTTCCTGACTACCTATCACATTTTGTAAGGCCCTGGAGCACCAAAACAATGGAATTACCCACAAAACGACCCCATTTTGGAAAGCAAATGTATATTCTACGAGGCATAATGAGTCTTTTGAACATGTAATTTTCTTCCACAAGTTTTCGTAAAATGTGGAAAGAAAATTATTATTTTTTTTTTTTATACACAAAGTTGTCCATTTATAAGATATTTCTAAAACATAGCATGTACATACCAAAAATTACAACCCCAAATACATTTTGCTGCTACTCCTGAGCATGGTGATACCACATGTATAAGACTTTTCTACAGCCTGGCCCAGCATCCTAGTAGCACCTAGACATTCTAGAGGCATAAATTACAAATCTCATTTCCTGACTATCACATTTTTGAAGGCCCTGGAGCACTAGGAAAATGGAATTACCCACAAAATGACTCCATTTTGGCAAGCAAACACCCCAATGTATATTCTATGAGGCAGAATGAGTCTTTTGAGCATGTAATTTTTTTTTCCATGAGTTTTCGGAAAATGCGCAAAGATAATGAAAATGTATTTTATTTTTTTACACAAAGTTGTCCATTTTATAAGATATTTCTAACACATAGCATGTACATACCAAGAATTACACTCCAAAATACATTCTATTACTCCTCCTGAGTATGGCGATACCACATGTGTAAGACTTTTCCACAGCCTGGCCACATCCAGAGGCCCAACAGACAAGTACCACCTTCAGGCTTCTAACACATAGCATGCACATATCTATGTGCATTTTCCCTTCCACGTAACTTCCCTTCCACATAACTTTCTATTAATGTGCTTTGATACAGTACTTTGGGAACATCCAGCTTCTTTTGCAATTACCTCTTGAGGCTTTCCCTCCTTATGGAGGGTGTCAATGATGGTTTTCTGCACAACTGTCAGGTCAGCAGTCTTTCCCATGATTGTGATTCCTATTGAACCAGACTGAGAGACCATTTAAAGGCTCAGGAACCCTTTGCAGGTGTTATGGCTTAATTAGCTGATTAGAGTGGGACACTTTACATACATACTTTATTTGGTTGACGGCCCCCTAAAGATTGTTTGACCATCCATTTGCCACTAAGCAACTAAGCAAGTTGGACTATATTATATGGCATTTGTTTTGAACCTTTTCTAGTCTTGATAAATGACCAGTTACTCCATTATAACTCTTCTACAGTAAGTTCATTGGGTTCAATTACATGGAACTATTTTATGATCAAGAGGGATTAGCCCTGTTGAAGCAACTATCTCTGAAGTTTGGTGTAGCTATATAACACATGGGATGGACTTTGTCCCGTTAAGGCAACTATTTTTTTTATTCCAGAGTAGCTTTACAAAACATGCAAAGGGTTCACAATCTGGGTTGGGGAACCCCATTAGATGGCATTTTTACAGAACAACTCTGGGTCACAGTTCTACTGTGTGATCCTCCCCTCTAATACAATCCTGCCACTGTAAGCCTATTCATTGCTGACATGTGTATCCTAACACCACTTGAAGAGGACCTGAAGCTGATCAAGCAATCATTTCCTGGAGGTATGTTTGGATATAACATATGGATTGATTCAACATAGAATACTTTATACTTGCTGCACAAACCTCAAGAATTGATCTTATATTCCAAATGACTGACCTTTTAAGCTATACAACTGAAACCATGTGCCCAATAAATGTATTTTTTTATTGTTATGATGGATTCTGAATTCACTTGATCAATATGTGTACAAGTGTGAACACCCGTATCCCTTGGGTCACTGTTCTACAGGAGGTTAAAGGTCTATATGGGTGATATGCGTTCCTTAGATTTTGTGATCTTTTGAGTAACAACCTTTTCGATCAAATTTGTTTACCTAAAGATATGCACTTTTTCTGTAGTTACACAAGTTGAAACTAAGGTGACATATCTGGGTTAGTGATTAAAGTGCTACCATTTTATAGATATTGTCTGCTGGATTGACTTGACCACACTTTGGTCCCTTTTAGATGACACGGCTAACAGTATAACTTCTTTTTAATTATTTTAATATCTGAAGTTCTTTGTAGAGTGTAATATTTGCAGCACAGTGGCTAAATGGTTAGCACTGCCGCCTGGCAGCAATAGGGTTGTTAGTTCAAATCCCAACCACAACACCACCTGCCTGGAGTTTGCATGTTCTCCGTGTGCCCGCGTGGGTTTTCTCTGGGTACTCTGGTTTCCTCCCACATTCCAAAGACATGCTGGTAGGTTAATTGGATCCTGTCTAAATTGGCCCTAGTATGTGTATGTATGAATGTAGATTAGGGACATTAAATTGTACGCCCCTTGAGGGTTAGGAACTGATGTGAATGTAATATATACTGTATGTATGTATGTATGTATGTATGTATGTGTGTGTAAAGTGCTGTGTAAACTGATGGCGCTATATAAACGAAAATAATAAGAACTTAATATTGGTCTGGGGTAAGGGAGGTTTCTACTTTTCTTTTTACTTTGATATCTGTTCTCTTCTTTGAACAAACTTAAAAGCTAACTCTGTGAAACCAGCCACTCAGTAAAATCTGCTGGTTTACTATGATTTTAGTCAACAAGGTGCATGCCACCTCTTGGACTTCTGTTTTTTATTTTTATTTTTTTACAAGAAAGTTTTCCTGAATGCTGGAAGCCATCAATATACTCCCAGCACTCGGACAAGAGAGACACTGGGGCAGATTTACTAAAACTGGAGAGTGCAAAATCTGGTGCAGCTCTGCATAGAAAACAATCAGCTTCAAGGTTTTTTTTTTTGTAAAAGCTTAATTGAACATACTGAAATTAAAAGCCGATTGGCTACAATCCACAACTGAACTAGATTTTGCACTCTCCAGCTTTAGTAAATCTGTCTTCTCATACACAGCATCTCTGCCCACCCCTCCTTTCTGCTGTTCATGTAAAGAAAACTTTGTATTTTGTGCATGGGTACACACATAATGCAAAGAGCTCTGTAATCAGGCAGGAGGAGGAGAGGGCACAGCAGCTGCATGCAACTCTGCAGCTACAGGAACGGAGACCAGAAGGTCTACCATAACAGCAGCAGAAGTATAGCAATAGCTGTATTTCCAATGTTGAAAAAAACTGTAAATGAAAGATAACGCAAGTCTATGATGTGGCATGCATCTTGTTGGAGTTAACCCATAGTAATCCACTAGATTTTACAAAATAGTTGAATTCCTGGAGTTCATTTTTAAGACATATCAACTAGAAAAATTAAACGTAAAGAAATTGAAATGGGAATTCTCAACTAAAAAAAAGAGTTGACAAGTTACTTGATAATGTACCACCCTGAAGGGTCATTATTGATGAATCACATAGAGAAACAGCACAAAATCTTCCACAAAGCCTATATATCAAACTATGGTGACCAGATTCAAACTCAGAACTCCTGTCCAAAGTGTGGTAAAGATGGACAATTGTCACTCAGTTTATGAAAATGGCCCCTAATATGTACATTTTGGAGAAGTATAACCCAATACATTATCAAAATCTGGGGTCACTACATCTTTAGATCCTCTGCTATTAGTATTTTGCTACTGGGAGCAAACCCAAGAATTTGTCTTTTAACAGCCAACAGTTGCACACTATGCAAATGGATTTTCAAATGACCCTCCATGAGAGAGAAATACTATGTTATAGAGGGGACTCAGAAAAACAAAAACTGATGTTTTAATGCTATTGGCAGATTGTCCCATATAGATCAGATTTGGTTTTGCTGTAAATTCCACTTAAATTCATGTAAAGGCCTATTCGATGATTGTAACGTGTATAGCCAGCTACACAAATGTGTCTCAAACCTCTGCAAGACCAATGAATAGGTCAAGTTACACAAGTTCAGACTGAGAAAAAGTTTACAAGAAAAGTGTAAGAAAAGTTCAAATGCAGACTCTGTAAGATTTACTACAATAGGTGGCCAGAAATAAGTGGAAATGAAGTATTCCTTACCTGTGATGCCAGGACTGGATGGGTTTGACATTGGCTTGAAACCTTCTGCTAACTGTTCCACACCCTTTGTAAGAGAATTTTCAACAAGAATATCTGTTTCATCAAGATCATCACAAGTTCCTCCAATTTGAAGAAAATGAAGTTCTCCACCTTAAGCAAAAATAAGGGGCAATTAATAAAAGTAGGCGATTTTGCAAGATGTTTTACTAAAGCAGAACTAAAGTTTTTTTTTTTTTTTTTAACGCAAACACTTTGAAATGGCAAGCTAAAAATGTGCATGCATACTTGCAAAACTATGTTTTGCGGCTTTCATAGAAGGTTTCCCAGCAACTGTGCAGGCACATTGCATGACATGGCTCCTCAAGATGAACAGCCGTCAAACCAGCCACAGGCTTTCCCCATCTGTTATGTGTGTCCATCATGCCTCAACATTTTCCATAAAGGGCAGACACCATCACTGCACAGAACAAAATGGCCCCTTACCATTCCTATACTGTGTTGACAGATGCATTTTTTTTTAACCGCTTGAGTCCCATGGTCTTCATTTCCCTTAATCCCTTGTGTCCCATATTTTTTTTTTTTTTTTAGCACTTAGCATTTTTTTTAGCATTTTCATTTCTGTAGAAAACACATTCTTATTCTCTATTTTTTTTGTTTGTTTGTTTGTTAAATTGGCGGTGGGGGTGTTTGAGATTTTTGTACTAAAAAAAAAAAAAATATCCTTTCATTCCATTGAGCAGCACAGCTTGATAACTATGTCACCTAGGGTTATACTGCCATCCACAGGAAAAATGGACAGATGGCACAGAGAAAACAGAAGGTCAACCACCTTGAAGCTATGACCCCCTTCCCACCTGCTCAGTTGTAACAAACATTGGGAGAGATCTGTGTTAATCAATGGACGCCAAGAAAAGGATTTTACGGTTAGTACAAAAATCCTGATTTCGCTATCTTCCATTCAGGGTCACAACTTGTTGAACAACCTAGGGACATCCAAAAGAAATCCAAACAGAGGAAAAGGCATACCAATACAAACACAAAAGAACCAGCTCAAAGAGAAAGAAAATAAAAAAGGGAAAACAAGGGCATTATACAGCTGCTTGCAGAACCTTTCGACAAATAGCATTTGCCAAATAGGATTAATCAACTCTGTAAAATTTAAAGAACGTATGACAGACAGAAGACCTGGTCATGGCCAGATATGAGACACAAAGGCCAGATGACAAAAGACCAAACAAACATTCACTGCCCTAGCAAAGTGGGGTTGAAAAAGAAAGAGGTACTTTATATTGCAATTCACAGGTCTGCACAACAACCTGACAAAACCACTTCGTGGATAGTGGATCTCTAAGCCAGAGAACATCTTAAGACTTCCTGGAAAAGAAAACAGGAAAATCTGTCTGCCTAAAAAAATGCAGGGATCATTTTAATGCAGAATTGGAAGGTGTGGACCTGTGTATCCGATTCCTAAAGTATTTAACTGTATTTTTTTAAAATTAAAACAGGTGATACTTGCCTGCTCTGTACACTGGTTTTGCACAGAGCAGCCCCGCACCTCCTCTACTGTGGCCCTCCTACTCTATTGTCTCTGCCCCCATAGCAAACCGCTTGCTATGAGGCTGATCCGGAGCTGTGTTGTGTGTGTCTACTGACACCCACACACAACACGACTCAGCCTTGTCCCCGGTTTTCTGCTCACAGGATTTGATTGACAGCAGTAGGAGCCATCGGCTCTCCCTGCTGCCTCTGTGAGCAAAGAGAGAGGAGAGAGCCACTGCAATACAGTGCTGGATCAAGATAGGAAAAGCAAGTATATGGGGGGGGGCAGGAGGAGATGGTGAGGGGGCAATACAAACACTTGGACAGTTTTACCTTGACCTATGGAATGCATTAAGATAAAAATGTTCAGACTTTAGAACCACATTAACACAAACCATCTGAGTTTTTTTTTTTTTATTTCTTTTACGTTGCATTTCGAAGGGTAAACAGAAGAAGCCCCTCTTATACTGTTGCTATGCCAACCAACACATAAAAGGCAAGGTCATCCTGTCGTAGTCCTCTTGGCCAGTGTGAGCACCCGGAGATATTTGTCGGCAGTACTTCTCAGCACTCCAGAACGCCATCTAGAATTCTATATTGCACACCTCATCCGTACTCCTGAAGAAGTGAGCTACAATCCCAATTCCAAAAAAGATGGAAGACTGGAAAATCACATAAAAACAGAAAGCAATAATTTTCAAATCTCATAAACCCATATGTTATTCACAAAAGAAAATCAAAAAAATATCAAAATGTTTAAACTGAGAAAATTTACCATTTTAACCAAAAAAATTGGCAATTTTGAAATAGATGTCAGCAACACGTCTCATGAAAGTTGAGGCAGGGCCATTTTTACCATGGTGTAGCATACCCTCTTCTTTTAACATTCTAAATATTGTCTGGAAACTCAGATGATAAGTTGCTAGCGTTTTGGGAAAGGTGAATGGTCTGGACTGTAGGCCAGTTAAATAACATGGCTCTTCTACTACAAAGCCAAGCTGTTTTTATAGATGCACTATGCAGTTTAGCTTTGTCCTGCTGAAATACATAAGGCCTTCCCTGAAATAGACGCCACCTGGATGGGAACATTTTCTGCTCTAAAACCTGGATATACAGCATCTCACAGAAGTGAGTACACCCCTCACATTTTTGTAAATATTTTAATATATCTTTTCATGTGACAACACTGAAGAAATGACACTTTGCTACAATGTAAAGTAGTGAGTGTACAGCTTGTATAACAGTGTACATTTGCTGTCCCCTCAAAATAACTCAACACAGCCATTAATGTCTAAACTGAGGGTTGCCCTGATCATCGTGCCCAGTCTTCTGCCAGGGGATTGGCCAGAGTTCCTCAAACATGAAGATCTGGGCCTCCTCCCCTCCTCCAGAAAGCTTCAGGTGTCTGGAAAGGTGGGGGGACTCCAGAAGCCCTGACCTAATATAGCCTCCTAGCCTGTCCTGAAGAAATGACACTTTGCTACAATGTAAAGTAGTGAGTGTACAGCTTGTATAAGTGTAAATTTGCTGTCCCCTCAAAATAACTCAACACACAGCCATTAATGTCTAAACCGCTGGCAACAAAAGTGAGTACACCCGACATTTTTGTAAATATTTGATATCTTTTCATGTGAGAACACTGAAGAAATTACACTTTGCTACAATGTAAAGTAGTGAGTGTACAACTTGTATAACAGTGTAAATTTGCTGTCCCCTCAAAATAACTCAAAACACAGCCATTAATGTCTAAACTGCTGGCAACAAAAGTGAGTAGACTCTTAAGTGAAAATGTCCAAATTGGTCGCAAAGTGTCAATATTTTGTGTGGCCACCATTTTCCAGCACTGCCTTAACCCTCTTGGGAATGGAGTTAACCAGAGCTTCACAGGTTGCCACTGGTCAAGATGTTCAGATGGTCAATAGGATTTAGGTCTGGAGACATGCTTGGCCAGTCTATCACCTTTACCCTCAGCTTCTTTAGCAAGGAAGCGGTCGTCTCGGAGGTGTGTTTGGGGTCGTTATGTTGGAATGCTGCCCTGCGGCCCAGTCTCCGAAGGGAGGGAATCATGCTCTGCTTCAGTATGTCACAGTACATGTTGGCATTCATGGTTCCTTCAATGAACTGTAGCTCCCCAGTGCGGGCAGCACTCATGCAGCCCCAGATCATGACATTCCCACCACCATGCTTGACTGTAGGCAAGACACACTAGTAGTTGTACTCCTCACCTGTTTGCCGTCACACACGCTTGACACCATCTGAACTAAATAAGTTTATCTTGGTGTCATCAGACCACAGGACATGGTTCCAGTAATCCATGTCCTTAGTCTGCTTGTCTTCAGCAAACTGTTTGCGGTCTTTCTTGTGCATCATCTTTAGAAGAGGCTTCCTTCTGGGATGACAGCCATGCAAACCAATTTGATGCAGTGTGCGGCGTATGGTCTGAGCACTGTCAGGCTGACTCCCCACCCCTTCAACCTCTGCAGCAATGCTGGCAGCACTCATACGTCTATTTCCCAAAGACAACCTCTGGATATGAAGCTGAGCATGTGCACTCAACTACTTTGGTCAACCATGGCGAGGCCTGTTCTGAGTGGAACCTGTCCTGTTAAACCGTTGTATGGTTTTGGCCACCGTGCTGCAGCTCAGTCTCAGGGTTTTGGCAATCTTCTTATAGCCTAGGCCATCTTTATGTACAGCAACACTTCTTTTTTTAAGATCCTCAGAGTTTTTTGCCATGAGGTGCCATGTTGAACTTCCAGTGACTAGTATGAGAGAGAGAGCGATAACCCCAAATTTAAACACACCTGCTCCCCGTTCACACCTGAGACCTTGTAACACTAACGAGTCACATGACACCGGGGGGATGGCTAATTGAGCCTAATTTGAACATTTTCACTTAGGGGTGTACTCACTTTTGTTGCCAGTAGTTTAGACATTAATGGCTGTGTGTGGAGTTATTTTGAGGGGACAGCAAATTTACACTGTTATACAAGCTGTACACTCACTACTTTACATTGTAACAAAGTGTCATTTCTTCAGTGTTGTCACATGAAACGATATAATAAAAAGATATAGTAAAATATTAACAAAAATGTGTGTACTCACTTCTGTGAAGTAATGTATATCTTTCAGGATTGATGGTGACTTTCCAGATGTGCTAGTGCCCATTCCATGCACACTAATGCCCCCCATACTATTAAAGATGCAGGCAACTGGATGGAGGGCTGATAAGCTGGAAGGTCCCTCTCCACTTCAGTCTGGAGGACGCAGTGCACACAGTTGCCAAAAAGAATGTCAAATCTTCTGACCATAGAACAGTTTTCCACTTTTTAACAGACCATTTTAAATGAACAGAGAAGGTGGTGGCGCTTCTGAATTATGTTAAGATAGGACTTCTTTACATGTAGCTTTACCTTGATTTTTGGATGGCACAGTGTTCACAGACAGTGATGTGAATGTCCATCACAGAATTCTCCAGATTCTCTGAATCTTTTGGTATTACGTACTGTAGAGGATATATTTAAAGTCCTTGCAATTTTACATTGAAGAACATTTTCTGAAATTTACAATTTTTAGATGCAGCTTTAACAGACTGGTGAACCTCTGCCCATCTTTACTTCTGTGACACTTTCTCTAAGATGCTCTTTTTATACCTAATCACGTGACTGACCTGTTGCCAAATAACCTAGTTAGCTGTAAAATCCAGCTCTTCCTTGCTAGCACCAATTTCTTTGCCAGCTTTTTGTTACCTTGTCTCAACTTTTTTGAGACGTATTGCTGCCATCAATTTCAAAATTACCTTTTTTCCTAAAATGGTACATTTTCTGTTTAAAGATATGATAGGTTTTCCTACTGTGAATAAAATATGGGATTATAAGATTGTCAAATTGTTGCATCCTGTTATGTAGATTTTTTCACAGCATCCCATTTTTTTTTTGGAATTGGAGTTGTAGCTTCCAGAAAACAGTCTCACTCCCAGTTTGTCACTATAATGTTATTGATACTCGAACACAGACTATTAAAATGCATAAGAGATATGGTTTACACATTTATTTATCTGTACTGGGGGTACGACACAATCTCTGGATGAGTTTTTTGTATTATGTATATATCAGGATAGATACAAGTGTTGGAATTCTTAACTATTTATAGATTTGCATACAAAAAAAAAAAAAGTTATATTTCTGTGCATACATTATAAGTCAGTGTGGTGCTTCTCTTTGATCTATAAATTGTTGGATATTTAGGATATGGTATCCTTTTTTCTATTTATGCCCCTTTTCTTTATCAAATCTAGGGACACTAGGAAAGAAACTGGTGGTGGAAGGGAACTAGGGGGACGAGGGCCCGGGCCATGCTGTCTGCATCTACAGACAACATGTCTCACCACATCCCCATCCCCTTGTCCCAGAATTTGATTATCAGATTATCAATCTGCCCTGTGAGGAAAAAGAGGAGAGAGCCGCTACTCTTGGGCACAGCGCTGAAGTTTGGGCTCAGGTAAGTCAGGTAAGGGGAGCTAGGGGGATCCTTTCGCACAGAAGGATTTGTACATTAACACAGAGGAGGTTTCTTCACTGCTCTTCTGTGACAGCATATTAACTGTGGACAGCTGACTGACTGCTTGTGGCTGCACAGCCGGCTGCCAAGTGCGCATGCATGAGTCGCGCTTCACCTTTTGAATGGTCCTGCAGTTTCTTGGGACCTGTGATGTGTCCCAATAGGCTGCAGGAAGAGGAGGGGGAGGTGACCTTTCGCTCCAATCATCTAGGTGGTCGGAGCAGAAGTGGTAGCGGGTACCTGTCAAAACCAAGTAACTGCTTCTCCCCCCCCAAAAAAAGTTGCCAATTTCGACAGAGGGGATATGAAGAGGAGCAGCGGAACTTCCCCCTTTGGGTGAAATTTCACTTTAATATATAATTTACTCTTACTTTGGAGTTACCAGTAGAAGGTTCTGCCAAAGCAAAGGTAAGTTCTTTTGTGCACGACTCAGGTCTCCCATTTATTACGTGGTCTGAAAAAAAACTGCTGACCCATGCTGGATTTCGACAGCTTGCACTTCCATGTCTCCTCCCATACCTAAAAGGTTTTTCCCCTACAGAATCTGTGAGCCAGTGACACTAATGAGCTGGGAGACAGTGACACTAATGATGGATACTAGAATCACTTTCTACCCTCACCCCTCAAAAGGAAAAATGATTTCTGTGCCTGCACTTAATATCCCGGACTAACCCACCACCAACAATGCCTCCTGACCGCACTGGCAAAATTAAAGACATCAACCCGACATTTACCCCGTGCAAGTAGAAGGAACCCCTCTGCTGTTATCGGAACCAGAGAGTTTCAACTTGCCAAAAAGAAAAAAAAGCTTCTGCAATTAGTTTAAGTAGAGGGGAATCCTTGTACTCTATCATTTAAATTTAACCTACATAGTGCTGGTCCTAACAACATCTAAGCCTGTGCGCAGTATTCGGTGGGGGGAGATTAGGTTCACTAAAACATCTCCCACTGGGACACAGGAAAGCGCAGGAGGAAAAACAGAGGAGAGAACAGAGGTAGAGGACCTATTTCAACTAGGACAGTCAGCACCAGCACACGGGACATTTCCTATTAAATGAGACAAGGGGGGGCACTTGTTATTCAGTACTGTCCCTTGCCCTGGTTTATTTATTTTTTTTATTTTAAACTTTTATGCCTATACAAAGATTTACTTCTGTACAGGGATAATGTGTTCCTACTACCTTCTTATCAACCAAAAGAAATCAAAAAAGTATAGAACAGATGGAATTCTTTAGAAAACACTACTACAAGGCATATTCATTTTGGAAGCTATTCCCACAGATGAATAATGTTCGAAAAGGGCCAATGCAAAACAATTTCCTATAAGCAGTCTGTAGATTAAACTAGACAGATGGAAAAATTTGAGAGACTCAAATGTATTTTCAATTTTGTATCGCACCATAATATGCACCATCACCACAAAGCTGTGTTCCTTACCTTTAGTACAGGCACACAATCTATCAGTGCCCGAACAGTACACAACTGAAACAAAAGGGTCCACTTCATCTGTACTTTCCTTCTTTGGTGGATCCACCCTAGCCATGACCTCGAAGGTAGAAAGATCTAGGATTTTAACAAATCCACTTTGAGTTGTTACTACTAAATGTCCCAAACTCAGCAAATCAGATTTCTTCTCTTTACTGCTGAGATTTTTAGGCGTAAGGGGGGCATCTTCAGAGGATTCCTCACATTCATCCTCTCTGTTATCTAAAATATCAGGTTGTAATAAAATAAGTGAGGTAAGTGCATCCTGAGGGTCTTTAATGTGTAAGATCTTTACTGGCTGCTCCTCTAAGGTCACTATCCTTGTGGTATAATTCATTTTATAAATCAACAAGTATCCACCACTAACACTTCTCTGGTCTGGCTGAATTATTAAAGGATCATGAACATCTGCTGAGGACTGACAGGGGATAACATTAATACTTGTTCCATTCACAGCTCCAAGGCTGTGTTCAGCTTCTCCTTTTCTCCTATTACAAAGAGCAGAATTTAATTTGTTTAAATTATTCAAGGCCTCTACTTGATTTATTGCACTCAATGATTCTGCGGGACATTTCTGTAAACCTACTAAAAGATGGATGCCATCAGCACAAGGAATAATGGAATCTACACAAAGATTTTCCTCCTCTGCAAATTTAGGCAGCCGCATGCATTGCACAAGTGTTCCAGGCTTGGGAACCATAGAAGTCCATTTATCTGTGTCAGGGGATGTCAGATTGGCAGTGGCCTCAGCAAATTGCTGTATATAGGTGACGGGTGGGTCCTGAAGAAGTAACTGCTCCTGGTTATCCAACTCCATCTCAATGATCTGTGGAACAGTAAATCCATCATCATGTAAACTTTTGCTCATAATATTGTTCATCTGAGAAAATAGTTTTCCTGCTTTTTCATCCGCCTCTTTAATGCTGTACAGCAACAACACAGGTAGAGTCCTTTTTACCATAGGAGAATTAAGATCAGAGTTCGTGCCAGATTCATTGTCGGTGGAACCCTGCTCTGAGCAGCTCTCACCTGGAGTCCTGTTTAAAGCATCCAGGGACCTGCGAGAATTGCTACTAGTGGGGGAGGAAGCTGGGGACTTGTATGTTAATAAACCACCAGTCAGTAAGCAAGGAAAAGGAATGTTGTGCTGCTCCAAGTGCTTCTCCTTGGTCTTTTCACTTTTACAACTCATTAAGGAAGGATTTGCACCAAGTTCTTCTAAATCCTTTACAGTATCTTCAAGAACATTAGCAACAATCTCCCACTGTAGCTTCTCTGGCTGTTGGAGTACACTAAGAGCCGTTATGTCCAGACTCATCTCCAGAGCTTCCTTTTGAGATGTGTGCCCTGTGCAGGAAATAAAAGAATATTAAACTAAAAATAAAATTAAAAAAATGCTGAAAAGCAAAGGAGGTGAAAAACAGCAGCTAAAATTATATACATACCATTGTGCTCAATACACATCATGCAACAAGTGATTGTGTAGTGACCATTTTTAAAAGGAAACATGCTGTCACAGTGATTTGTCTTTTATATAAGCACAATATATCAGGTATATTTAAGTTTAACTACACCGAAAAACAAGACAATTCCTTCATGATCCAATTCAGATAGGTATTCAACATTAATTTATTTTTTTAGGATGTTCTCTCCAATGACACCACAAAGCTTCTAATTCACTCCCTGGCTATCTCTCGCCTTGACTACTCCAACTCCCTCCTCATTGGCTTATCTTTAAATAGGCTATCCCCTCTTCAGTCCATCATGAATGTTGCTACCAGACTTGTCCACCTTACCAACCATACATTGTATGCACCCTCTCTGCCAATCCCTCCACTGGCTTCACCTCACCCAACAAATTAAATTCAAAATGTTAACAACTTACAAAGCCATCCACAAGTCGGCCCTGAGCGACATCATTAAACTAGTCTCAAAATACTAACTTAATCGTTCTCTTCATTCCTCCTAGGACCTCCTGTTATCCAACTATCTTGTCACCTCCTCCCAAGATCACTTCCAGGACTCCTCCAGAGCCTCTCCCATCCTATGTAACTCCCTACGCCGATCTGTATGACTCTCTCTTACTCTTCCCACATTTAGACAATCCCTGAAAACCCAGAGAAAAATCAGAGAATCCTATCCCGCCTCCACCTTAGAATTGCATTTTTTTTTCTCCAGCAGCTCATCCCCCACAGTTATTACTTTTTGTATCTCTTAACCCTCCCTCTTAGATTGTAAGCTCTAATGACCAGGGACCTCTGAATCCTCCTGTGTTGAATTGTATTGTAACTGCACTGCTCTCATGTTGTAAAGCACTGTGTAAACTGTTGGGCACTATATAAATCCTGTATAATAATGTTTTTCTACAGGAATATCCAGACAATCAGAAGTCCATTTTCCTTGAAAACGGACTAATATTTTTACCTAACCCATGCTATCATCAGAGAAGATAATTGGGGAGGGGGGGGGGGGGGGGAGTTTGTCGCGCTGCTGTATGGCCGTTTGAGACTGAAGCTCCGCTCCAGTGCCGGGAATCTAAGCATGTCAAGGCGACCATAGCCCGAACCAAGCCTGCCTTGCATCCACCTGTGTAGCCACCTGATCTCCAGCGATGACCCGCAAGAGGAAAAAATCATCACAGCTATAGAAACTCCAGCATTTCTTCCCGCCGGCGGAGATGGCCAGTACTAAAGATGGCGCCAGCGGCCATTCCCCGGCCTCTTCTAGCAGCTCCCTCTCTACTTCACAGAGCCTGAGATAACAGCCTGAATCCCAACAGCAATCACCAGAGGGCATCCATACCGCTCTCTAGAAGCCTGGCCAAAACTAAACCCCACCTGGAAGCTGGATTCTGTGGCACAAAGGTGAGTCCATCAATGCTTTCCCTACCAGCAACCAATCTCAAATACAATCTTGAAAGACATGCTTGTCTCTCTCCACAGTTTTCTACATGCCGAAATGGTGGAATGCATGCAGAACTTTAAAGCTGAGGTGGGAGAATTGACCATATTGAGCAGAAAATGGGAGAATATGATGTCTCCTATAATTCACAGGAGGACACCCACAATGATCAAAATGTGATCAAAAAGTGGCATGGCTCAAAGCTAAAATAGCAAATGTGGAGGACAGGTCAAGGAACAATGTAAAAATATGTGGCATCCCTGGGGCTATACAACCAGTACAACTCCAGGAATATGCACATGACCTCATGAGAGTCTTTCTACCTTCAGTGCCCGATTCAGATCTAGTGATTGACAGAATCCACCGCTTACCAAAGCCGGCCCATCTCCCAGATAATGTCCCTAGGGATGTTCTGATGCGGGTACATTTTTTTCATTAAAGAACAGTTCATGCTAGCCTTTTGAAAGAATTCACAGCCACCTGAAAAATATGCATCTATTCAACTATTTGCGATCTTTTGCAGTACACAATGCAGAAATGCAAATCTCTGTTGCCTCTAACAAAGGCATCGCACAACCATAATATAATACCACTGGGGTTACCCGACCAAATGGACCATCAGACACGATGGGAACAGCTCAGTAGTTACTACTCTTGAGGAAAGCCTGACACTACTCTGATCATGGGACATTATACCGGAACAAGAACATTTGCACTCCTCTTCCTCACCCAAGCTCAATACACAGAACTAGCAAGCAGTGTCCCATTAACGTAAAAACAAAAAGCATAACACCTGAACACCAATCCCCTAGATTCCTGTAGTACCATGGAGCTTATAGCTCACGAAGTTCCCCTTCCAGTACAATGTGCAGTGCAACTGCCATCAGAATCCAGTTGGAATCTCCCTTTTTACTACTTTGGACCTAATTTGTTTGAAATTTCAGTTTTTTCTTTCTCCACCCACTGTCTGACTTTTTGTGTTTCGTAATAAACACTTCCTAAGAGGAATCTGCCACCCACGCTTGAGAAGCATCATGTGTCCTATACATTGGTATTGGCACCAAGTCCAAAACTCTACTGGATGCTCCTTGGACCCTAGGAGCTAATATCATGTTACCCATTTATTTCCTAAATATGGTACTTAAGATGATGTCCTTTAATGTGCACGGACTAAACCACCCTGTAAAGAGGTCTTCACTGTGGAGAGAAGCCCTTAAACTAGGCAATATATTGTGCATCCATGAGACACATTTTTTTGTCTCCAACACACCTGCTTTCCATCAAAGGAGTTTTCCTACACATATTCATAGCCTCAGCATCCAAAAAGCAAAAAAGGTGTGCTTATTGCCATTAAGAACTTTATATCTTTTAATCTCCACGAAACCTTTCCGGACCCCAAAGGAAGATACTTAATCTGTGAGTTAAATAATAAACTTTATACCACTGTTAAGAAATAGGCACCTTAGAATAACCAGCTCCACTTTATGAGAACTTTCTGCAAAATCACCTGTCAGGAAAGGGGCTTTGTTAATATGCGGAGACTACAACCTTACTGCGGATTAGAAGATGGACTCCAACTCAAAATTAAAATGACCTGTCTATGTTACAACCGCTTCTCCATGCCGAAGATGTCTATGTGTGGAGATGTCAGCACATAAATTAACACGACTACCCTTTTTACCCCTCCAGACACAATTAAATTTAAACATTGATATGAGATTGGTGGATACAATGTTATTACAATCAGTCTCCTCTTCTACCATCCATGACATCTCGTGGAAAAATTATATGCTAAGATTCTAGCTTCTAGATTCCTTCCAATCTTAACTATTTTGATTAAGCCAGACCAAACTGGCTTCACCTCTGGCAGACAGCTGTCAGATGCCATGCAAAGAGTTATAAACATTATCTTAGTAGATAATGTTTATAACTATATATGTATCCTCTACTGCACGGTGGTGGCCCATCTTTTGTTATCAGCTAGATCACTTATAACAAGGAACTGGAAATCTAGTATTTTATTTATTTATTTCTTCAGGTACTTCTATAGAGCTGTCAATTTACACAGCACTTTACATATATATTGTACATTCACATCAGTCCCTAACCCTCAAGGGGCGTACAATCTAAGGTCCCTAACTCACATTCATACATACACATACTAGGGCCAATTTAGACCGGAGCCAATTAACCTACCAGCATGTCTTTGAAGTGTGGGAGGAAACCGGAGTAACCGGAGGAAACCCACGCAGGCACAGGGAGAACATGCAAACTCCCAGCAGGTGGTGCCACGGGAGGGATTCAAATAAACGACCCTAGTTCTGCCAGGCGGAAGTGCTAACCATTTAGCCACTGTGCTGCCCATAGCACCAAATGTATCCAAAGCACTTGAGATCTTGCGCAAACACTACCTTTATGAAACATTACTTGCCAATAAATATGGGAATATAAATACATTTTGCAAAACAATGGAAAATTTGGAACGAATGGTCTAAGGCAAACTAAATTCCTTTTGATCTATGAATATATTATATTCCTCTTGTTCATTTCTACATGGTTATGTATTTTGATCAGTCCAGTGTGGAATGATGGTCTTTTGTATACTTGGTATTCATACCTGTAAGACTGTAAGCCCCTACGGCATTCTTTCAGTTTTTTGTACTGTTTATATTATGCATGTAATATGCAAACTTGTTTCTAATAAAAAAATAATGTAGAAATGATAATACAACATACCTGTTACAGAATCAGACCTTGAACGTTCTTCACTATCTGAATCATCCAGCAAGTCATCACTGAAATGGAAAATGAAAGCAAAAACAATTAATGCAACATCAGCAGAAGTTTACATTTTCAAAATTATCTAATCCAGAAAAAAAAAAAAAAAAAAAAAAAGACAATGCAGCATTCCCACCTACCTTTAAATTCACAGGGATAATAAAGCATATGTAGTGCAGATAGATGATTAGGACCCACCAGCATCATGCAACAATACTTATGTGCATCTGCTATGAATAGTACTATCTGTATCTACAATTATTGCAGCTCTAAGGTGGTCTATGGAGCCCTACCATAAGAGAAAACGACTGTAAAATTGATTAGCCAAAATCTAACACCAGTATTCCACAGGAGAGGAAATACTATGCTAGTGCTCAACTTCCTACCTAGGTATACATGGTAAAGATCTGCTGTGCTCTTGTATGAGCAAAAATTGCCCTAAAGCAATCATGCACTGAGAGAGATACAAGCCTGCCATTATGACCTAAAATGGTAATTGCATGGCTCCATTGCATCACCACTTTCCTCACAGATGTTCTAGGCAGATGACAAATTTTGAAAGCAGAGGTTAAAGCTTTAGTAAAGTGATGAAAGAAAAACCAAAAAAAAAAGTTTCCCCCTGCAAGGCAATGTTAGAATGTGCTAGTATGCATCGCACAGTGAGACTTCCCTTAAAACGAAGCCCTCCAGTGGTGCATAAAAGTCCATGTAAGCTAAAATTAGAGTCTTCCTTCGATTTTCCAGTTCAGAAGAGAAAGTGAAAGGGAGAAGCAGAAAGTCACCATCATATTTATCGTGTGCAGTCTTACCTGTCACCTTCTAATTTTGGGATATCAGAACAGCTGGATGAACCTTCTAACCATGCCAAAGTCGGCCTCGCAGGCTCTACTGTGGTATTGGAATCTCCAGAGAGAACTAAGAGCTGCACGATAACAGGGTCATATGGGTTTACCTCAAATTTTAAGTGCACCTAAAAAGAGTTTGTAAGATGAATTACAAGAAAATAGTACTTTGGCACTTGTAGAACATATTGTTTATAAAAAGGCTAATACCTTCATAAGTTTCGAGGCATCCCAGACACAAACTTTGCCTCTCTTTGTTGCTGCAGCTAGAAAGTGAGGACAATTCCCCACCCCAAAACAGGTTATTCGATCAGTGCCATCTGTGCAAGGGAACTGGGCAGGACATGTGGCAAGAGTGACAGAGAGGGGTACATTCTGAGTGTGTTCACCCTTCACAAACGGACAATTTGGAGAATGCCTCTCATGTTCTGACCTGCAAAGAAGAAGCAAAAAGGTTTTTGGAAAAGGACAGCTACAACACAGTACATATAGTTCTAAGTTAAAATTAATAAGATAAATGCGTAAGTTTCTGTTTATAATAAATAGTCCTCCAGATACTGCATGTTTAGTAGAGGAATATAAAATGTCTAGCAAAAAAGTGTTATGGGGGGGAAATACCGAGATGCTGTTGCTACCCTAAAAATGCTGGTTGTTCGAGTCACTTACTGAAGCCAAATATGCAGACATTATGATCTCACTTGCTGCACACTTTTTCCAGGTCAGTGACTCAAACTGTTGATGCCAGAGACTGTCCAGGAATAATATTTTAAAGAAGGGGTCAGCAAAAACAGCTTCTCTACCCCTATAATAGACTCTTGATAACTACTCTTAAATAACCAGGATATCTGAAAAAACTGCAAAAAAATTTAAAAATATAGTGCACGGTAATTTATCTAAAATGATCACAAAGCCATTCTTAAAGCCAATATTGCCTGTGAGCCATTCGGATTCTTTGCCATTTCAGACATCAGTCAAAAATACTACACGTCAGAAGACTGGAAAAGTGTTCAGACATGCAAGTGGCACAGGGCTACACAGCTACTGAGAAATTCAACAAATATGTCATGAGAGAAACATGGACTTAGCTAATGCGGAAACCACCTAAAATGATAGCTTACCAACTGCCATGAGAAAATAGGCATATAAGGATTTGTGACTTATGATTTTGTCTGCATTCTTGCTTTAGGTCAATGACAAAGTTTTGAAGCCAGTGGCTCAGCATAGCAGCCAGGCAACTAGCATGTTTAAAAAGGTCAATATTTTTCTCTTATAGAATAGAGAGGGATTAAAATGGCCATATTTTATTTTAGTTTGTGTCCCCATTAGGGAGATTCAAACTTTCTATTTGTCCTATTTAATTTATCGCACTGATAGTAGTAAAGTAAAAGAAAAAAAAAATGAATTTAGAATTATCAGCAAAACAGGAATACAAAGAAAATCAGGGATTCCCTTACTTTGGAGGGAGCTCCTCACACTTTGTTTTGGATTTGGGACAGGAAGTAAAAGGAAATCTCCCCCCACACACAGCAAAAAAAAAAAAAAAATCCTACCTGTAAATTCCATACATTGCAGTACAGTATAGGGGACACAGGCTGAGGACACAGACCTTGGCTTATAGGCTTCAGGTGAATGCACAATGGCAAAGCTTTTGATGACACAGCCCCTTGGTGGCTCTCTTACAACTCTACTACTTAAAGAGGAGCTTCAGTCTGAGAAATAATAAAAGTCAGCAACCACAAATACTGTAGGCCAGGGGTCGGCAACCCCCCGATTGCGGTCTACCTGCCGACCGCGGGCAGGTGACAGACCGCAAACATGTCCCCCCCCCCTTCCCCTAGCCTCCTCTGCCGAGGTCATCCTCAGTGAAAAGCGAAGAGCAGAAGACAGCACGGCTCAGGACTGAGGACGGGAGGAGGAGCAGACCAAATGTCCTCTGCACATCACCTCCCAGTAGTGTTCTCTGTCCCTCCTCTCCCCCATAGCAGTGACATCTGGCCCCCTTCACCCCCAGTAATGTCTTCTCCCCCTCTTTCCCCAGCCTCCTCTGCTGCTGTCATCGTCAGTGCACATTGCAGAGCGGAAGACAGCACGGCCCAGGACAGAGGACTGTACTAGCAACCAATTACCAGCTTGTTAATATGAAAAGTTCATTTGGCCAGCTCCTCCCGCCCTCTGTCCTAAGTCATGCTGTGCAAGGATGACAGCAGCAGAGGAGGCTGGGGGAAAGAGGACATTGCTGGGGGGTGGAAGGGCCAGAGGTCACTGCTAAGGGGGAAAGGGGGGGCAGAGGACACCACTGGGGGGGTGAAGAGCACAGGAAACTGATTTGGACAGGGCCACCCATATAGCAGTGTCCTCTACTGCCCTTCATATCACCCCCCTACAGTTGCATCCTCTGCTCCCACTTTCCCCCATAGCAGTGACCCCTCTCCCCCCCCACAATGTCTTCTCTCCCCTTTTCCCCCTAACAGCAGTGTCCTCTTAACCCCCTACCAGCCCACCATCCCCTTCCTTCCCATGGACAGGTATTTTAAAAATCTGAATTCACAGCAAAAAGCTAGGGAGGGCAGCTTGGAGGGCAGAAAAATCCCAATCCCCAGCCACTTGGAGTTCAAATTTTTAAAATACCTGCCTTACTACAATCCCCTTTATGGTCCTCCTGGAGCAGCTGAAAGCTAGCATCTCCTTCTCACCCTCCCACTAGCGTACAGCTGCTACAGGATGAAAATCCAGGGGATAGGTTTTAGTAAATGCCTTACCCACTGCCCTCTCATCCCTGTTCCTCCTTTTTTCTGCTGCCTGGCCCTTTCCCCACGTGCTCCCCTTTCAACAGGGCTCCTAAAGAATTTGTGAAAAATATTTAAAAAAAAAAAAAAAAAACTATTGACGCCGTCCACTGCCCTACTGACTGACACTGTCCACTGCCGTACTGACACTGTCCATTTTTAAAGTAGGCCAAGCTTGTGATTTTACAGTGACATTTGTTTTATTATATTTTTCTACATTTTCGTTGACATTTAGTTATTTAGTCTTGCTAGGTAATTATTTTTTTAAATGCCTCTGAACCCCGGTGATCTCTGATCTCTTTCATGCTGTTCGGGTATACCAAAACCAGTTACACGATGACCCACGCATGATTGGCAAGTGCGCTCAAAAAGCAGAACTTCCACCTGTAGGGTGAAATGATGCTTTGAGTTGTCAGTTTTGAAGAAAGCTATGCAGAGTAACCTGGGAAAAGAAGGGATGGTGGCTGGTGCCCGGTACAGTATTTCATGAAATGGAATTTACAGATAAGTCAAATTTCTGACTTGTACAGTACAGGACACAGGCTGAGCATTCATAGAACCAGGAAAAGCCCCAAACAATGAATGAGAAGTGTGGACATCAGCTAGGCAAGCAGCACTGTGCCAACAGGTCAAAAACAAGGGCAAGCAGACATATGTGTAGCAGACGTTATAGCAACCAAGGCCACTTTGCAAGAGAGGTCATTCAAGAGGATATCCCTGATGGGTACAAAAGGATGTTTCTGTGGGGCAGAGAGAACCACGTTGAGGTCCCAAGAAGCACAGCGTGCTGTAAAGGGAGCCTGATCCCAGATACACTGTGAATATTAAGAAATAAAGGGAAAGTGAAATCAAGTATTTGAAAGAGAGGGTCAAATATGTCACTATCACTTCCCAGTGATAGGGGAGAACAAAAACTTCCCCAATATCTAGGCTGGGCTTGAGATCTACCAAGCTAGGGAATTCCTTGCATGGCATCATCCGCCAGCTGACTAAAGAGCTGATCGGTGACCGGAATGGCTACGATCATCTCTATGGTCTCAGATACTGGAAGCGGTGAGCATTCATAACTTCTGGTTTCACCAGATGTAAACAGCGCCATTTTTAAATTTGGAAAGCATCTGATCACACAGATCTTAGTGTGATCAGATGCTGTGAATGGCAGAGAAGAGATCTAGGGTCTAATAGACCTCAGATCTTTCAGTAAAGAGTACCTGATGCACAAGCATCAGTTCCACACGCATAAGTATACATCAACCGCACCACACATGAGGTATCACTGAACATCAGATCATGGGCATCAATTCTTGCACCAGACCTCCTGTTTAAATCTAAACTGGTAAAATGTAAAGACTTTTAAAGCGTTGCTTATGCATGATAAAAATTTATGTAGTTTGTCACCGTTGCACGGGCTTGCGCATTGTTAAAGCGTCACATATTGTGTATCTATTTACTCAGTGTAACATCACCTTATATATTTTATCAAACAACTTGTAGTATATTGTGTTTTTTTTTTGCATTAAAACTAAAAACAGGTGCTTTTTCCCCAGGAAATAAAACAATGCGTTTGAAAAACCGCTGCATAAATACCATTTGACAAACAATTAGCAAAACCCACCATTTAATTCTCCAGGACCTCTACTTCACAAATATTTAATGTATGGGTATTCTAAGTAATTTTCCAGCCAAAAATACTGATTTTTACATATAAACAAAAAGTGTCAGAAAAGGCCTGCTCTTAAAGTGGTTAAATGGAGCTACAGAGCTCCGTAAAAAGCGGACTTTTTTTTTTTTCTTCAAACAGCAGACGAAAAATTAGAAAATGTGAAAAAGCCAAGAACTACATCTGCTGGCTGCGTATGAAACAGCAACATACCAATTTTTCATATTTCCTTAACTAAAGGAAATTGACTTGCTTTAAATCATTACTACAATAGATATGGGAAAATATGCCAAAGTACAATAAACCCATTTAACTACTTGCTGGTTTCAAAAATGAAATCAACATGCCTCTAATTAGTTGATCCTCAATTAATAGTTAAGATTTTCAATAGCAAAGAGAAGTCCAACTTTTTGGATTCCAATTTGAGAGCTATTACATGTTATAGTATAACTATATACATTTCTCATCGTAATTTACACTTTTGATTATATTTGCACTTTGGGTGATTTGTTAGCACAGCACTAACACAGCACAGTATTGAATGTTTATGAAAGTTGGTAGCTTTGTGAGATTTAGATTTAGAATTTCACATTGATACCAAATTTAACAGAAACCAAAAACATGCTAAACACTATACACATTAAAAATGGTAACAGTAAAAAAATAAAAATTCTCAGATTCTATGGGAGGTATTGTAGTGCCAGCAATGCCCATATTAAAAGAAAAAGGGAAGAAAAAAACAAAAACACACACACAACCAAGATTTAACTTACCAAGGTTCATCAGTAGGTTCCCAACAGACTAAACATACACTACAAGTAAAACACATTGCACGATCATCTCCTGAGGATGCTGGCTGTCAAAATATAAATGAAAAAAAAAATCAAGTTAAAGTAGAATCTTATACCTACAAAGAAAAGGAACACTGGTTTATTGTGCAGATCACATGAACCCTTTAAAGATGAGCTGCAGTTGAAGTATAAAAAAAAAAAATTATATTGCAATGCTGCTGCACAGGATTTTTGTACCTACTCTACTACTCTACTCTACTACTACTCTACTTGTTTTTGAAGTTCAGTGAGTATTTAGTTAATCTGAGACAATTGGGTAATACTGCCAAAAAAAAAATATTTCAATACTGTAAAACAGTGGTGCTTGGGAGTAGATCACACAACACAGGAGAGTGGGACCTGTGCTCCTAAATGTAGGTCAAGAAACTGATATTATAGTAAATGCAATAATCCTGGCACAGGATTTTATTTTAAAGACAATTGGGAGATCCAAAAACAGTGTATTTAGGGAGTGGACAACAGAGAAGAGAGACCTTCTTGACCTCTTCATCTACACCTCACTACACATGGCTATTAAAATTCTTTCATTGAAAGCCAAAGGGCTGAATCATCCTGCGAAGTGTGCTTCCCTATGGTTATCTGCACAAGAATTACATAGCGACATGCTATGATTCAGGAGACGCACTACAAGGACTCTGCCACCCCCACTTGCAAAGACTTCCCATATATATACCTGGCAAGCTGCCCACAGAAGAAAATTCTAGTGCCTATCAGACACAGCATGTCATTCCAATTACATGAGCAAGTTACAGACCCTAATGGTCGCTACATCATCCTGACCTGCACCTTGAATGATATCAAATGTACCTAGCTTGCATCTATGCTCCAAACACTCCACAAATCCACTCCCTTAACAAGCTTCAGATAAAAATCCACAAGCTGCAACAGGGGTCACTAATTCTCTGTGGCGACTTCAACGTTGCCCCCCCGATTAAAATATGGGCACATCCAACTGTAAAAAGAAGCACACCACTTCGATGCAAACATTTTTAATGTCCAATGATCTTTACGATGTGTGGAGATGCCATTATCCTAATGAGAGAGACTACACCTTTTTCTCTACATCACACAACTCATTCTGGAATTTAATATTTATTGGTTGACAAGTGGCTTTTACAACTAATCTCTGCTTCTTCCATAGACCCTATTACGTGGCCTTATCACGCACCAACCACCATCACCAATGCCACATCAAGGCCCACTAAATTTTGTCAAAGTATGCATTAATCTTGCAATCTTCCCCATATGCGAAAAGTAATCCAACAACTTTCCGACTTCTTCCAACACAATACTGGATCAGTGGACAATCCTGCTACTTTGACAGCCCATAAGGTGTTCATCCAAGGGGTCTTGATAAGTGTAGGCTCTCTGGCTAAAAAAAGACGAGGATGCAGCGCATTGATGAGATCATTAATGCAAATAATACCACAGAGACACAATAAAACGGTTTCCAGCTATAATCAAACTAAAATTGTTAGCTCTAAGACAAGAACTCAGAGCTTTACTACTCGACTCCTTTGAGAAAACTCATCGTAAATTTAAAGCTACTTCTTATTCCACTAGCAAAAAGGCAGGGAAAGCTATGGCCTTGTGCCTTAGAGATCAACGCATGAAAGCAAAGATCCCCTATATCAGGGGTGGGCAATTGTGGCCCTCCAGCTGTTGGTGAACTACAAGTCCCATCATGCCTCTGCCTTAGGGAGTCATGCTTGTAACTGTCAGTTTTGCAATGCCTCATGAGACTTTTAGTTCTACAACAGCTGGAGGGCCACAGTTGCCCACCCCTGCCCTAGATTAATGCACATAATGCCTTCCTTAACCATTTGCCGCCCGCCCTATGGCCGAATGGCGGGCGGCAAATGTCATCAGCGTTCCGGGTGGACGCCATATGGCATCCTCCCGCACATGAGCAGATTGCGTTCCTGCAGAGCGGCGCGATCTGTAACCGGCCGTGTACCCCGGACATGGCCGATGACAGATCTCAGTATCGGCCCCGTTGGCGGTACCATGTGACCTGCTGTGACCAATCACAGCAGGTCACATGACAGTTGTATACAATGGATGGCTTCATTCATGCTATCCATTGTATACTACTGCCTAGCTGTGAATGGTCACAGCTAATCACATGCACGTCATGTGATTAGCTGTGGCCAAATCACAGCTAAGCACAAAAAAAAAAACAAAATCGATGTCATTCAGGTAAATGCTTGCTTATAGCAAAGTAATTCTAATTGTGTAAAAAAAAAAAAAAAAAAATACTGATCACTTCCCCAAAGTAGTACAATGTTACTATGGTAACATTGTACTACTTTGGTCATAGTGAAATATGAAAAAAAAATCTTAAAAAAAAGAAAAAAAAATTTAATAAAAAATAGTATGAAAAAAAATTATATATTTTTTTATTTTTTTTTGTCACCAGTCAGTGTCCCTGATCACCGCCATGCCAGTTATATGACGACGCTGTACTGCACTGGTGACAATATGTAAAAAAAAAAAAAAAAAAAAAAATAGTGAAACTAATTTTTTAAATTTTCTGAAAAATTACGACAAAAAAAAATACAACTTCAAAAAACTCACCATGCCTCTTATGAAATACGTCGGACTGTCTACTTTGCAAAAAGGGGTCATTTGGGGGATATCTGTACTGTTCTGACATTCTTGGACCTCAAGAAATTAGATTGGCTGTCAGTACTTCAGGATTGATCAATATTTAGATCTATACCATAGTTTGTGAACTCTATAACTTTCCTACAAACTAAAAAATACATCCTAATTTGGGTTATTTTCACCAAAGACATGTAGCAGAATACATCTCGGCCTAAATTTATAAAAGAACAATTATTTATTTGCAAACTTTTATAACAGAAACAAAGAAAAACTTTTTTTTTTCAAAATTTTTGGTCTTTTTTTGTTAATTTAGCAAAAAATAAAAACCCCAGTGGTGATTAAATATCACCACAAGAAAGCTCTAGTTGTGTGAAGAAAATGATAAAATTTTAGTTTGGGTACAATGTTGTATGACCGCGCAATTCTCATTCAAAGTGTGAGAGCGCTGAAACCTGAAAACTGGCCTGGGCAGGAAGGTGTAAAATTGCCCAGTATTGAATTGGTTAATAAACAAGGATCAAGCTGGCTTTATCAAAGGTCACCAAACTACAGATGCCACTAGGAGGTTAATATAATCCATGTTGCAGAAAGATCTAGATATCTGTTCCAATATTTGGGCGCAGAAAAGGCGTTCGATAGGGTTCATTGGGTCTATCTAAGAGCAGTGCTTATTAAATTTGGGTTCAACCATAGAATCATTTCTGTCATTATGGCACTATTTTCCAACTCATCAGCTCAAGTGTATATAGCTGAAATGATCTCAACACCGTTCCAGATAACGAACGGAACACGTCAGGGTTGCCCCTTGTCATACCTAATTTTTAACTTGGCTATAGAACCCCTTGCTGAACACATTAGGTCAACATCACTGCTTACAGGATTCCACATAGCTTCTACCAAACACAAAATCGGCTTATTTGCAAATGATGTAATATTAATGCTCACACAAACCCTCACTCTTCTTTGACAGCAGTGCATTCTATCTTACAGAGATTCAGCAAAGTGTCATACTACAAAGTAAACTCTGAATGTCCTGGAGTGATCCAGCCAGAGCCCAGACTTGAACATCTCTGTAGAGATCGGAAAATGGCTGTGCACCAACTCTCCCCATTCAACCTGATGGAGCTTGAGAGGTACTGCAAAGAAGAAAGAGAGAAATTGCCCAAAAATAGGTGTGCCAAGCTTCTAGCATCATATTCAAAACAGCTTGAGGCTGTAATCTGGTGCTAAAGCTGCTTGAACAAAGTAATGAGCAAAGGCTGTGGATACTTATGTACAGGTGTTTTTGTTTTTTTGGTTTTTTTTTGTTTTTTATTTTTAATAAATTGCAATGATTTCAAAACAAACTTCTTTCACATTGTCATTATGGGGTATTGTTTGTAGACGATTTGTAGAATGAATTTAATCCATTTTGGAATAAAGCTGTAACAACAAAATGTGGCAAAAGTTAAGCACTGTGAATACTTTCTGGGTGCACTGTATGTAGCATCATCTACATTCAATAAGTGGTGCTGTGTTGCAGCAGTGGTACAGAGACTTTCCACTGAAAGTGACAGAATAGGGAAGCAAAGTGGAAATTAATGTTACCAATAACACAGCAGCTCCCACTGTTTAGTGGAAAAGGTGCAACTCATTAGGAGCCCTCAGACTAGATTGGTAGAGACACTCTAAATCTGAAAACACTCTTGCTAACAGTATTCGAAGGTCTGCAAAGTGCCACTGGCAGAGTCAAGTGCCCAAAGGACAGAGTCCAGGCAGGTCCCACAATCTTTGACCCAGCAGGGTCCTGATATGACTTCCAGGGCAGCGCTGTGGATGAAAGCCCAGCTCAGCAGCATGTAGAAGATATCCTGAATGAAGGAAAATCTTGATAAAGAAATTAAACGGCTTGTAAAAAAAAAAGGCAAACTATTATCAATAGAGAAAAGATGACTAAAAGCAGGGCAAAAAAAAAAAGTGAAAAGTGAAAATAGGATACAAAATATAACACTGTAAATATACACAAATATTTAAATCATTTGACATAAGTCCATCAACTGAAAAATGAAAATTGTTATGAAGTGCTTATTGATCAACCAAAATCACCACGTGAACAACATAATAATTGATTGAGTAAAGTGCACTCAAATATCACCACATGCTCCAGAGGAAAGCCTCCCCCAGTTCAGTAGCACTCACCAGAAATCATGGCCCATCCAAATCTGATAGGCAATAGCGCTTATGGTGAGTTGCAGCGTAGTACAGATCATCAATCAAAAAGCCCTTCATCAATTAGAGACTGATATGATGGTAGGACATCCTCCAAACTATTACACTCCGTAATCAAGGAAAGATATAAAAGGAAACTCATAGCGTGAATCCATTAAAAAACATTTATTGGGTAGAAAGTATCACGCTGAAAGTATCACATGAAGTGAGCGTCTCACCCGATCCTCCTCGCTGCACGCGAGCAATACATCACTTCTGGAAGGGGAAGTAAGGTGGATTCCTCATTACAGAATAAGTAGTGCAACGAAACACGTGAGAGGGTCGGGCCGCACGACATTTTGTAATTAGGCATCCACCTTACATCCCCCTGCTGGAAGTGAAGTATCGCTCGTGTGCAGCGAGGAGGATTGGGTGAGACACTCGCTTCATGAGATATACACATACCCTTAACGGTTATTGTGGATATTTTGGCATGCTTTCATTTATTTCATGTGAGTGCGATACTTTCTACCCAATAAATATTTTTTAATGGATTCACGCTATAAGTTTCCTTTTACATCTTTCCTTGATTACAGAGTGTAATAGTTTGGAAGATGTCCCGCCATCATATCAGTCTCTAATTGATGAAGGGCTTGTTAACTGATGATCTGTACTACGCTGCCACTCACCATAAGCGCTATTGCCTATCAGATTTGGATGGACCACAATATCTGGTGAGTGCTACTGAATTGGAGGAGGCTTTCCTTTGGAGTACGTAGTGATATCGAAGTGCAGTGTATTGGAAATTATTGTTATGTTGTTCACATGGTGATTTCAGTGGATCAATAAGGACTTTGCACTTCATCACAATTTTCATTTTTCTGTTGTTGGACTTATGGCAAATTAACTAAATATTTGTGTATATTTACTGTGTTAAATTATAATTTTTTTTCTGCTGCTTTTATTCATCATTGGCTCATGAGGAGATTATTGCATTATTTACTATTAGGGCAGCTGCATGCTTACACATTCTATGCACTCATTTATTGACTTAGGTGAGTAATTTATTATGCATCTTTTCAGATGTTAGATGTTTTTTTCTCAACAATTATTGGACAATCAACTTTAGATTTTCCAAAGCTACATAATATGAACACCTACGTGATCTAACAAATTAGTCTCCAATCTGACACGTCCTTGCACTACATAATCTTTAGCAGATCTAACAGATTGTACAATCAAATTGTAACCTGTGTGGAAAACTTAGCGAAAATTGTTAAAGTAATGCAGCGCCGTATCGCAAAAATTTGCCTGGTCAAGAAGGGGGTAAATTCTGGAGGGCAAAAGGTTAATTGGACTGTGCAAAGCTCTGCAAGATCAGAACTGAAATGCTACTTTATATTCAGATGTTATGAGGAGCATAATCACTGTAGCAGCCCTGTTGTGCAACACCTTAGGGGTCCTACTGTTTCTAAACTCTGTGCATGAGAGCCAATTAGTCCATGCAGTTTGAGGTTTATAGTGTAAACAGTTTAACCACCTTACCTGATGATAAAAACCTGCTTGAGCCATGGGATCTGGTTGAGCCCACCTGTAACCAACATGAGGCCATGATGTAAAGGTTTCTCGCCTGTTTGCTTCACTGTACATCAAGGACCTAACAGGGTACATGACAAGAAGAAAAAAAAAAAAAAACATGCTAATGAGCAGTTGGCAAAAACAAAAGATAAAGCCAAAAGGAAGAAAAAAATTATGGCATTCTGTAAATTAACATTTCGGATCTATCCTATTATGGCAAGTATGCTTGCTCAATTCATGTGGAAATCTCAAAATTAAAAAAAGTTATGATCTAAAAAGTTTATTTACACAATAGAGTTGAATATATCATGCACTAAAATATACTGAAGCCCAAAAACACAGGCAAAACTTAATGGCAGGTTGTAAACCGCTTCAGCAACCATTTACAACAGTTGTGTACCAAACCTGTGACAGAGTGGACATGCAAAGAAGACGCTGAGTGGGAACAGACCAGACACACTGAGAAAATGCTAAGCGGGAACATTGTGAGGCTGGGTAGCAGGAGCCGTGCAGAGTAGAGTGGAAGTGGAGTGCATCAGGACTCCAGCAGTGAACGGTGGTGCTTTGAATCAGGAGCAGCAGGACTGTGACTGAATTACTGGAGCTGGAGTGTACTGGGGGCTCTGCTGACACTGTGCCGGTGAGTAACTGGGAGCATTGCAAGTTCCGTGGGCTTCAAGTAACTGTGAGCATTGTAAGTACTGAGGACTATGAATAACTTAGAACTATACTCAACATGGAGCATTGGGAGTAACTGGGAGCATTCAGAGTACTGAGGGCTGTGAGTAATGGGAGAATTGTGAGTACTGTGGGCTGAATAACTGGAAGCATGATGTGTACTGAGGGCTGTAGGTAACTCGGAGCATTGGGAGTACCATGGACTGAGTCAAGGGAAGCATTGTGTGCACCAAGGGTTGCGAGTACTGTGGTCTGTGAGCAACTGGGGGAATTGTGTGAACTGAGAACTGTGAGTATCTAGGGCATTGGGACTACTATGATATGAGTATTTATTTGGACAATGAGTACACAGACCCTGTGGACAGGAAAAGGAAGAGAGGACACCAGAGGATCAGATGATCAGCAAGCCAGAACAATAGGAGCGGATGCCAGAGGCTGTGTGAACAGAGCAAAAGGAGAGGATTCCAAGAAATGTGAAATAGGAAGGAGAAGCGGATGATGGGGCACTCGTGGTCAGCAAGCAGTAGCAAAGGGAAAGGATCAGGGAGCGTGAACAGGAGGAGGGAACCCCGGGGGTTGTGTGATCAGGGAGCAGGAGAAGAGGACACGGGGACCGTGTAATCAGTGAGCGGGAGATCCCAAACAGCTACAGAAAAACTAGTGCTCAGAAAGCTGGAGAAGATGGTGATTCAAGCATAAGCAGGAAACTATTCTCAGGTCACTTAGAAAGAAATGTGGCCACATATTGAACTTGGAAGAGTGGTTTAACCTTAAACTACATAAGGAGTTCTTTACTGTCACAGAGGTAAGGTTGTCAAACTCCCTTCCACAGTTGGTGGTGTCTGTGGGGAAGGTAAATTAAAAAAAAAAAAAAAAAAACTCCTAGAAAGGCATCTTAGTGACCGCAATATAAAGGGATATGGGAAATGGTATAGACAAACAAACATGCACACCCACATTCCCACACAGGTTGAACTCGATCTGATGTCTCAAAGAGGACACAGGCAACAATGGACTCCTGCTACTGTCAGTCAAGTCCAGTTAGGAGGGAGCGAGGGCAATGGCCAAGCCATGCTGTGTGTATCTATGAATATGCACACAGCTCAGCTTGCAAGCACCCTGCATGGGTGCCCCCTCAGCAAACGGTTTGCTAAGGGTGACACTGCATGAAAGAGGAGCGGACAGTGCCAGCGGGGGGATTTCCAAAACAGATATAAGGGACCGCTCTGTGCAATATGGCTGCACAGAGCAGGCAAGTATAACCACTTAAATAAAAATTAAAAAAAAAAAAATTTCCTTTAGTATCTAGTGTTCCAAGTCCAAAAATTCATCAGCAACCAAACCACACAACAAGGTCCCCAAGCGGATTTCAATGACATTAATAAAAAAAAGTCCAGAGCCTAAATACATGCAACAGTCTTTTCAGTTAATCACCAGGTAAATGTATCCAGTGAATCCAATCTCTAAGACATTTACTAGATGTACCGACCCATACATCAATAAATGGGTCCAAAAATTATATATAAATGAAATGTGTACTATGTGTTAATAAAAAAAAACAAAACAAAGAAAGAATATAAATGGATTGAGACTGTGCTATAAACATTGATAGTGAGCAATACTATATGTCCCCAATATATTCACACAACATTTCACTTAACATATTTTGTGCTCAACTTGTGAATAAAAACATCCATGTCGTGACACCAAGCCCAAAATGTGCATACAAAATCATTTAAAAAGTGTGTTCCAAAAAATGTTCTCCATCAGGAGTCTCCAACTTCAAAGCAAACATGAATGCACCCAGTGAACAGTGAAACACTAAAATCTAAAACTCAGAAAAATATGTGACCCCTTTCTGTAAAAGTGGTCAACAAGCGCACAACTGGAACTCTACTTAAAGGATAAGTTCACCTTTTGGACAAAAATAATAAATGCACATTTTTTTGCAGGTGAAAAAAAAAATCTACATTATTTTTGTCCAAAGGAGCCTGAAAAAGCATTTCACCTACGATCAGTAGATCACTGATGCCATGCAGGTCTCTCTCCCGTACAGGGTGTACAATCAAGCAGATATTCTGACAGGAAGCTTCAATGAACTACAGCATCCACAGCGCCGTGGTAGTTCATTGAAAACTACAAGTCTACAGCTGCTAAGGCTGTCGGGACTTGCAGTTCATTCATTCACAGAAGTCCACGAATGAATAACGTGGCCGTGTGGGCGGCGCCGCGCACAGCCACGCTGTGTTCAAATCTGACAGATAATACATGGAGAAGTTCCCCCGTACTATCTGTCAGAGGGAAGGGGGGTGCAGCTGCAGCTATGGGAACATGTTATGTGTTCCACCCTAAAAATGGGTTGAACATGTAACATGTTCCCAAAGATGAACTTATCCTTTAATGGGTTTTGATGAATCAGAACCAGCTCGGCTTCTGTTAATTTGTGTTAAAAGGTGATTCAATCATAGTGATATCATCTCCTCAGTGTATGAACCAAAGGGATGAAAAGTGCCTATAGTGCAGTAATTCTATTAAACAAGCAATAATTCAGACAAGCAGATGTTCCCTTACATTTATAAGCACCATAAGATCGGCACCAACACAGACAACAGTATGTACAGTGAGGAACATAAGTATTTGAACACCCTGCGATTTTGCAAGGTCTCCCACTTAGAAATCATGGAGGGGTCTGAAATTCACACTGTAGGTGCATTCCCACTCAGAGACAGAATTTAAAAAAGAATTCAGGAAATCACATTGTATGATTTTTAAAGAATTTGTCTTGCACTGCTGAACATAAGTATTTGAACACCTAAGAAACAGCAAGAATTCTGGCTCTCAAAGACCTGTTACTGTGCCTTTAAAAAGTCCACCTCTACTCCACTCCTCATTAATCTAACTTAGTAGCGCCTGCCTGATCTCTTTAAAGACACCTGTCCACCCCACAGTCAGTCAGACACCAACTACTACCATGGGCAAGATCAAAGAGCTGTCAAAAGACACCATACACAAAATTGTGGACCTCCACAAGGCTGGAAAGGGCTACGGGGCAATTGCCAAGCAGCTTGGTGAAAATAGATCAACTGTTGGAGCAATTGTCAGAAAATGGAAGAGGCTAAAGACGACTGTCAGTCTCCCTCAGACTGGGGCTCCATGCAAGATCTCACCTCGTGGGGTATCACTGATAAGAAATGTGAGGAATCAGCCCAGAACTACAAAGGAGGAGCTGGTCAATGACACGAAGAGAGCTGGGACCACAGTTTCAAAGGTCACTGTCGGTAGAACACTACGCCGTCATTGTTCCAAATCATGCATTGCGCGAAGGTTCCCCTTCTCAAGCCATCACATGTCCAGGCCCGTCTGAAGTTTGCCAATGACCATCTGGATGATCCAGGGGAGGCATGAGAGAAAGTCATGTGGTCATATGAGACCAAAGTAGAACTTTTTGGTCTAAACTTCACTCGCCGTGTTTGGAGGAAAAAAGAAGGATGAGTTGCATCCCAAGAACACTATCCCTACTGTGAAGCATGGGGGTGGTAACATCATGCTTTGGGGGTGCTTTTCTGCAAAGGGGACAGGACGACTGCACTGTATTAAGGAGAGGATGAATGGGACCATCTATTGTGAGATTTTGAGCAACAACCTCCTTCTCTCAGTCAGAGCATTGAAGATGGGTCGTGGCTGGGTCTTCCAACATGACAACGACCCAAAGTACACAGCCAGGATAACCAAGGAGTGGCTCCGTAAGAAGCATATCAAGGTTCTGGAGTGGCCTAGCCAGTCTCCAGACCTAAATCCAATAGAACATCTATGGAGGGAGCTGAAACTCTGTGTTGCTCAGCGACAGCCGCGAAACCTGACAGATCTAGACGAGATCTGTGTGGAGGAGTGGGCCAAAATCCCTGTTGCAGTGTGTCCAAACCTGGTCAAGAACTACAGGAAACGTTTGACCTCTGTAATTGCAAACAAATGCTTCTGTACCAAATATTAACACTGATTTTCTCAGGTGTTCAAATACTTATGTTCAGCAGTGCAAGACAAATAAATAATTTAAAAATCATACAATGTGATTTCCTGAATTTTTTTTGTAAATTCTGTCTCTCAGAGTGGGAATGCACCTACAATGTGAATTTCAGACCCCTTCATGATTTCTAAGTGGGAGAACTTGCAAAATCGCAGGGTGTTCAAATACTTCTGTTCCTCACTGTATATTGCAATGCATCGCCGTTCCTCAACGTGTTTCATCACACTGACACCATCAGGAAGCCCCTGTGTAAAAATCTGTAGTTCCTCTTTAGTAAACACAACATCTATTAAATTAAAAATGTCAGTTTCTAAACGTCCCATTTTCTTTTTCATATATACATCCCCACATCCTCTCCTCCTTTGGGTTCTCTCTCATGGTATCTAGATGGGGAGTTGGGGGATCCTGTATGGACCAATCCTCCATTCCCTCTGTGGATTGTAATTGTAGTGGGTGGCCCTCATGGGTCTGGTAGGGAAATAATTTCTGCTGTTGTAAGATTGTTCACAATTTTCCAGAGTTCTATCCCCCAAATGGGCAAACCTGTCTGCGGTGGGTACCCCATATTTAGGTGTGTATGGTACTTAATTTCCCTGATTGTATGTTCTGAGTCCCTGTGGTCCATCTATAGGTTTCTGTGGGCCCATGTTCCCAATATTCATCCTCCCGTCCACTCAGTGTCTGGCGTCCCCTATTTTGGTTCAAATTCCCATTTGGCCCTAATTTGCTGCGTTACTACCTCTCTTTCTATAGATGATTCTTTTGATGGTGTATCCTGCACATCTTGCCACTTATACACTTCTGATTCCTTATAATCTTTTACTTCCTCATGACATCAATGTGACAAAAACATTGAGGCAGGACTTTCGATCACGTCATTTCCAGTCTGTGGAATGCACGCTGGCTCCAGGACGTGGTGGAGTGTCGGTGCATGGTAATACACATAAATGCAGGCTGTACTGTTGTCGATCTTATGGCACTTATACTGTAAATGTAAGGGCTCATCTGTTTGATTTATTGCTTTGTTTTAATAAAACTACTGCACTACCAAACACTTTTCATTCCTTTGGTCCATACAATTATGAGGGGAGGATACAGTTCGGTCCATATATATTTGGGCACAGGCACAATTTTCATACTTTTGGCTCAGTGTGCCACCAGAATAAATTAAAATGAAAAAATCCAAATGAATTTGAAGTGCAGCCTTTCAGCTTTAATTCAAGGGGTTGAACATAAATATCAAGTGCAAATTTTAGGAACTGCAACCATTTGTATACACAGTCCCTCCATTTTCAGGGGCTCAAATGTAATTGGACAAAATGAATATGATCATACATAAAATGTTCATTTTTAATTTTTGTTGAGAATCCTTTACTGGCAGTGATTGTCTGAAGTCTGGAACCCATGGACATTACCAAAGACTGGGTTTCCTCCTTTCTAATGCTTTGCCAGGCTCTAACTGCAGCTGTCTTCAGTTGTTCTTTGTTTGTGGTTCTTCCTGCCTTTAGTTTTGCCTTCAGCAAGTGAAATGAATGCTCAATTGGGTTGAGATTAGGTGATTGACTCAGCCGTTGCAGAATATTTCACTTTTTTTTCCTTCAAAAGCTCCTGGGTTGCTTTTGCAGTGTGTTTTGGATCATTGTCCATCTGTACTGTGAAGCGCCTTCCAATCAACTTTGCTGCATTTGGCTGAATATGGGCTGACAGTATATCTCTAAACATTGCAGAATTCATCCAGCTGCTTCTGTCTTCTGCCACATCATCAATAAACACCAATGACCCAATGCCACTGGAAGCCATGCATGCCCATGCCATCACACTGCCTCCACCATGTTTCACAAATGACGTTGTGTGCTTTAGATCATGAGCTGTTCCAAGCCTCCTCCACACTTTTACATTCTGGTACAGATTAAATCTTAGTTTCATCCATCCAAAGAATGCTTTCCCTGAACTGGTCTGGCTTTTTTTTTAGATGTTTTTTGGCAAAGTCTAATCTGGCTTTTCTATTCTTCACACTTATAAATGGTTTGCACCTTGTATTTGCTCTCATGAAGTCTTCTCTTGGTTGTAGACTTTGACAATGATACGTCCAACTTCTGGAGGGTGTCTTTCACTTGTCTGGATGATGCAAATGGGTTTTTCTTTACCATAGAGATCATCCACCACAGTTTTCTTCCAAAGACGTCCATGCCTTTTTATGTTGCTGAGCTCACCAGTGTGTTCTTTCCTCAGAATGTACCAAACTGTTGATTTGGCCACTCCTAATGTTGCGGCCATCTCTGATGGATTTGTTTCATTTTTTGAAGCCTTGCAATAGCCTGTTTGACTTGCATGGACATTTCCTTTGAACCCATGATATAGGTTCACACCAATAGATTCCAAATGCAAATACCACACTTAGAATCAACTCCAGACTTTTTACTTGCTTAATTGATGAAGAAATAAAGGAGTAGCCCACACCTGGTCATGACCATGGGACAGCTTCAGATTCAATTGTCCAATTACTTTTGGTCCCTTGAAAAAGGGGAGATGGGTACTTTTAAGAGCTGTAATTCTAAACCTTTCCTCCAATTTGGATGTACATACCATCAAATTGACCCTGAGTGTGTGCACTTTCAACCCATATCCATTATAGAACTATAGCTTGAATATGTTTTGGTAAATACCAAAAAAAAAAAAATTTAAACTGTGCCTGTGTCCCAATATATATGGGCCTAACTGTATCTCTATGATGGAAACACCATGAACACAAGTCAACAGAAGAGGAGCTGCTTCTGATTCATCAAAACCCAATGGAGTGGAATACAAGTTAAGTGCTTGTTGACCACTTTTAAAGAAAGGGATCACACTTTCTGGTGAGTGTTTAGTGTTTCACTATTCACTGGGTGCATTCACATTTACTTTAAAGTGGGAAGAGAAGACCCCTGGTGGATTCTTCCTTAAGAACTTTATGATCGGAACACACTAAGTGACTTTCTATGCATCTTTTGGACTTGGTGTCACAATATAGATGTTTTAATTCACAAGCTGAGCACAATATGTTAAGTGAAAAGTTGTGTGGATATATTAGGGACATATAGTGTTGCTCACGATCAAAATTTACATCACAGTGTCAATTATATTCTTTTTTGTTTTATGTTATTAACACATAGTACACATTTGCGCCCCCGTTTCATTTTTTATATAATTTTTACTAGTGTTAATACACTGTATACGGTGGCAGCTGTTTTTTCTTGGTGCACAGGTTAATATATAATGGGTCCAAAGAAGCTTATTCACTTCAATGTCTGTTTTCCTTAATCCCCTTCTTAGCCTCTCCAATGTGTCCCCAGAAGAAAGAATGTAGTAACTTGCAAACTCTAACAAACCTAAGTGGTTATACAAGCACGGTGTTATGCACGCACGTAAGCGCATTAGTTGAGAGTGCATGGAAGTTAGTGCAGTATATGAATTTCGATTTTTTTGGAACACACTGGAGAGGTTAAGAAGAGGATTAAAAGAAAAGTATGGGTTAACCGGAAAAAAAAAATTGTATACTCACCTAGGTGGGTGCAGCATTGGTCCCTGCTGTGCGCCGCAGGCTCCAAGACTGAGAATTTAATGATCAAAGACTACTGATTGCTCAGTTATCAGTGTTACCTTAGCAGAAAGCTGGTAATTCTCACTGGAGCACTGAGCTGTGGAGGGGCCAGGAGCGGCTGGGCTCAGCCTTACAGAGGGATATGATCTGTTCATATTTCATATATGAGGTTTACAACCACTTTAAGCCAGTCTTGTTCAATCAGTTCTCATGATTTGTTGGTCCATCATATAATCTTTTTTTCAAAATCACAAATACAATCAATCATTTTAAAATAATGTTACAACAGTGGATGCATTAGACAGCAATTTTCTTTTAGAAAAACAGAAAAAAAAAACAAAAAAAACATACCGATCTACAGACCGACCAGGCCCAACACCAAGCTCTGGCCTGGCACTAGGTAGCAGATAAGACAGTCTGTCCATTATAGAAGAGGCTACGGGCAGTGCAGCAATGTTTTGATTTATTTTCTTCAGCTCATTCACAATGGCACCAGTCACAGACTTTAACACATGATGAGGAAGATGAAATGTGACAGTCGCCCACTGCATGAAAGGCAAAAAAAATAAGGACAAGTTTAATAATAAAGGGGAGTAAGGCAGTAAACTGGCTGTATTACACATAGAATATGCATAATGCTAAACAAGAGGTAACAGATTACACTTGTAAAAAAGCAAAGTATAAACAAATGTTGAAAGTAATTTCCAGACATTAAGGCAATGCCATTCATACAGCAATTTTCAATTTCATCAAGTTTTAAGATTCTCAGCACAAACCACTAAATGGATCTAAATATCCTACCATCTAAAGTTACTACTGTACACATTAAACCATTAAAACTCAGTGTGGTAAGTTGACTTCACCAGTTTCAGAGTTTTCTTTTTTTTTTTTTTTTTTTTTTTTTTTAATTGCTGGACAAGGATTTAAAATAGCTGAAAAAATGTGCACAGCCAGCATGAAAATGGAAATTACATGCAAAATGTGCTTGTACAGGCACAGACTGATAGGCAGGCTACTACCACAGGTAGTTTATTAGCCCCTTCACGCCAGATCGTCTTGGCGTGAAGAGGAGTTCCTGCGCCAGGAGGTGGGCAGGACGGGGCGTGGCTTAGTGTCATGTGGCCGCCGTGACGTCATGTCATGGCCGGTCACATGTTCGGGAAAGGTCCCGATCGAAAGAGCGGACCGGGACCTTTCCGTGAGTACCTCACATGTGTGCTGGGAGCGCGCAGGGGGGCGCGCTCTCAGCGCATGTTTTTTATTACATGAACGCAAATGTGCGGCCACTCAGCGTCTAGGCCCAGACGCCGGGAGGCCGCACATTTGCGTGCGGCCGACGTGAAGGGGTTAATGCATGTTTTTTGTATACTCCACCGTGCTCAAGTCACACTAGTGGTGACCGGCATTTTTTTTGCTCTATAAAAGACCATTCACTGCTAGGACACATGATACAAACGGTTTTCTGTGTGTCCTATTCGAACAGTCCAGCTCTACAGTGATCTGCGATAAAATGCAGACATGTTGTGTTTTATTGCAGCACAATGTACAGGATTGCATGTGGAAGTAGAGAATGGCAACTTTTGTTCATTTCAAATACAGTGTTGCATGACCGCGCAATTGTCATTCAAAGTTCAACAGCGCTGAAAGCTGAAAATTGGCCTCGGCAGGAAGGGGATATAAGTGTCCTGTAGGCTAGTGGTTAAACTAATACTTTGTTGAAGCACCTTTTTATTTTATTACAGCACTCTGTCTTTTGGTTATGAGTCTATCAGCATGGCACATCTTGACTTGGCAATATTTGTCCACTCTTCCTTGCAAAAACACTCCAAATCTGTCAGATTGTGAGTACATCTCCTGTGCACAGCCCTCTTCAGATAACCCCACAGATTTTCAATTGGATTCAGGCCTAGGCGCTGGCTGGGCCATTCCAAAACTTTAATCTTCTTCTGGTGAAGCTATTCCTTTGTTGATTTGGATGTATGCTTTGGGCCGTTGTCATGCTGAAAGATGAAGTTCCTCTTCATGTTCAGCTTTCTAGCGGAAGCCTGAACATTTTGAGCCAATATTGACTGGTATTTGGAACTGTTCATAATTCCCTCTACCTTGACTAAGGCCCCAGTTCCAGCTGAAGAAAAAAAAAACCCAAAGCATGATGCTGCCACCAACATGCTTCACTGTGGGTATGGTGTTCTGTTGGTGATGTTTTTGCGCCAAACATATCTTTTTGAATTATGGCGAAAGAGTTCAACCTTGGTTTATTCAGACCAGAACACATTTTCCCACATACTTTTGGGAGACTTCACATGTGTTTTTGCAAAATTTAGCAGGACTTGGATGTTTATCTTCTTAAGAAAAGGCTTCCATCTTGACATTCTACCCCATAGTCCAAACATATGAAAAATACAGGAGATTGTGGTCACATGTACCACACAGCCAGTACTTTCCAGGTATTCCTGCAGCTCCTTTAATGTTGCTGTAGGCCTCTTGGCAGCCTCCCAGACCAGTTTTCTTCTCGGCTTTTCATCAATGTTGGAGGGACGTCCAGTTCTTGGCAATGTCTCTGTTGTGCCATATTTTCTCCACTTGATGACTGTCTTCACTGTGTTCCATAGTATATCTAATGCCCTGGAAATTCTTTTGTACCCTTCTCCCGAATTATACCTTTTAACAAATGAGTTCCCTCTGATGCTTTGGAAGCTCTTGGCAGATCATGGCTTTTGCTGTAGGATGTGACTAAGAAAATGTCAGGAAAGATCTACTATAACAGCTGAACTTTATTTGGAGTTAATCAGAGGCACTTTAAATGATGGCAGATTTGTACTGACTCCTACTTAACATGACTGAATGTGCTTGCTTAATTTTGAACACAGCTACATCCCCAGTTGTAAGAGGGTGTGCACACGTATGCAACCACATTGTTTTAGTTTTTTATGTTTACTTCCCCCCTAAAAGATTTCAGTTTGTTTTGCAATTGAGTTATACAGATTATAGATCACATTAAAAGGTGGAAAAAGTTCTTAAATTATTTATCTTTGTCTCTTTTTACATCACAGAAAGCTGACATTTTAACAGGGGTGTGTAGACTTTTCATATCCACTGTATTCATTTGGGGTGCGCTCTTAATTTGCCTTTAACGCACGTTAAACATGATGTAAACTCAACAACTTTTGTTTAAGAGTCAGTATTTTGAGCAAGTGTGAACAAGGCCTAAGTGCAATGTGACAAGCTGAAATAAAAGTAGATCAGTTAATAGCACCAGTATTGGCACAGAGATCTAACCATATGGGGCAGCAGAGTAAACGTTTACTAGAAAATAAACTTGGAAAGCAATTTTCTACATGCAAGCATGTGTTAACACTACTATAGCATGAATAAAATAGGAATTTCAATTCACCTGTAAAATCCATTTCCTGGACACAGGGCACTAAGTTACAAGCGTTATGTCGCTACAGGACACTGGCAAAAGAAGACTGCAGGGAAACCCCCTACACAACCCCCTCCCACTTCAAGTTAGCCTTAGTTTTATAGCATGCAATAGGGAGATCATAGAAATGGAGGATAGGCATCTGCGTACTGTACTCCAAGAGAAGGATATTACTGGCAAGTCAAAAATCCTATTTTCCTCTTCATACAGAACAGGTTCTCTTATCATTATGACGGGATGTCCAAATGCAATCCAACTAAGTGGTGGGAAATTCTGCACACATCACTAACAGGCCCAAAAAAAAACAAAAAAACCTTAAACTGGCATCAGAGGTGGTCTAAACATCCACCTAATAAAACAAATGTGTGAAGATACCTTGTTGCAGCCTTGCAAATCTGAGAAACAGATGCCCGATGATGAAAAGCCTATGAAACACTAACAGATCTGGTAGACTGTACCTTAACAGGGAAGGGAGGAAGGCACTGTTTTTATGTTTTTTTTAATCTGTTCCAGTGCATATTGCCCCTTTTTTTTTGCTAAAGTTTACTGGGTTTTAGTTTTTAGGAGCCGGAACCCGCTGGCATCTTAACCAGTGACTCATCCCAGCTAAGTCATCAGTTTCTAAGGAGTCGGCGCCTGCCAGCATCCCAGCGATGACAGCAGAGTGTAAACAAGAGTCAGCATAAAAAATGAGGAAACATGCACCCCTTCCCAATTTCTCCCCCCTCCCCCCCACCACCAAATCCATACTAGGCCCATGGCAAAAAAAATTGCATGGGGCCCCCCAAAAAATTCATACCAGACTTATTCCTTTTTTTTATGCAAGCTAGAAAACGCACTGGACTGCAGGTGGTATTAATTGGCCCTTACAAAGGCTTAGGCATGCTCCTCCAAATTATACCTTCTTACTGGTATTGAAGATGCTAATCGCAATCATATGGGGTAAACAATGGGACATGCCTACTCACCAACACATTCCCAGATTTTATCACTTTAAAACACTACTAGCAGAGAAATACTTGCCGATTCCTGCCAGAAAACCAGTGAACAACTTTCTGTAGTGCGCAAATAATGCTGCTACTGCTGCACTTAAAATTCAATTATCAGTCCAACTTCTCAACTTATTTCCTGTTGGGCTAAACACATTCACCTTTTGTTATGGAGTTTAGGAGGCTGGTTTGATCAGTAATACAGCAGGAAAGAACTACAGCAGGACTGATAACACAGCTTGAGATTTCTGTGCAACGTAGGAATCTACACACAGCAAATTAGGAGCAGGCTGGACCATAAAGTATTTTTCAGTACATGCAGCCCACAGACAAAAAGTTGCACAATATAGACTTTATTGCTCAGACATACAGTACCTTGAAAAATTATACAAACCTCTTTTTCCACATTTCGTCGTTTTACAACCAAAAACGTAAATGTATTTTTTGGGGATTTTATGTGATAGACCAACACAAAGTGGCACATAAAATTGTAGAGTGGAAGGAAAACGAAAAATATATTTGTAAAAAAAAATTTGAAAACCAAACATCTGAAAAGTGTGGCATGCATTTGTATTCAGCCCCCGTGAGTTAATACTTTGTAAAACCACCTTTTGCTGCAATTACAGCTGTAAGTCTTTTTTGGTATGTCTTTACCAGCTTTGCACATCTAGAACGACATTTTTGCCCATTCTTTGCAAAATAGCTCAAGCTCCGTCGGCTTGGATGGAGAGCATCTGTGAACAGCAATTTTCAAGTCTTGCCACAAATTCTCAATTGGATTTAGGTCTGGACTTTGACTGAGCCATTCTAACACATGAATATGCTTTGATCTAAACCATTCCATTGTAGCTCTGGCTGTATGTTTGGGGTCGTTGTCCTGCTGGAGGGTGAACCTCCACCCCAGTCTCAAGTCTTTTGCAGACTCTAACGGGTTTTCTTCTAAGAGAGCCTAGTATTTGGCTCTATCCATCTTCCCCATCAACTCTGGCAAGCTTTCCTGTCCCTGCTGAAGAAAAGCATCCCCACAACATGATGCTGCCACCACTATGTTTTACGGTGGGGATGGTGTGTTCAGGGTGATGCCCAGTGTTAGTTTTCCGCCACACATAGCGTTTTACTTTTAGGCCAAAAAGTTCAATTTCGGTCTCATCTGACCAGAACACCTTCTTCCATGTTTGCTGTGTCCCCCACATGGATTCTCACAAACTGCAAACAGGACTTATGGCTTTCTTTCAGTGATGGCTTTCTTCTTGCCACTCTTCCATAAAGGCCAGATTTGTGGAGTGCACGACTAATAGTTGTCCTGTGGACAGATTCTCTCACCTGATCTGTGGATCTCTGCAGCTCCTCCAGAGTTACCATGGGCCTCTTGGCTGTTTCTCTGATCAATGCCCTCCTTGCCCGGCCTGTCAGTTTAGGTGGACAGCCATGTCTTAGTAGGTTTGCAGTCATGCCATGTGCTTTCCATTTTCGGATGATGAATTGAACAGTGCTCTCTGAGATGTTCAAAGCGTGGGATATTTTTTTTTTTTATAACCCAGCTTTAAATGTATCCACAACTTTATCCCTGACCTGTCTGGTGTGTCCCTTGGCCTTCATGATGCTGTGTGTTCACTAATGTTCTCTAACAGCCCTCTGAGAGCTTCATAGAACAGCTGTATTCATACTTAGATTAAATTACACGCAGGTGAACTCTATTTACGAATTAGGTGACTTCGGAAGGCAATTGGTTCCACAAGATTTTAGTTAGGGGTATCAGAGTATAGGGGGCTGAATACTAATGCACACCACACTTTTCAGATATTTGTAAAAAAAATTTGAAAACAAATTTATTATTTTCCTTCTACTTCACAATTATGTGCCACTTTGTGTTGGTCTATCACATAAAATTCCATTAAAATACATTTACATTTTTGGTTGTAACATGGCAAAATGTGGAAAATTTCAAGGGGTTTGAATACTTTTTCAAGGCACTGTACACCTTATCAGCATTACAAAGAAAATGGCAGTATAACAGTACCATCAAGGTGCCTGTAATTCAAGAAAAAGATCAACTCAACACCTTTCATAAGGTCCAGGCTGTATTCCTTAATTCATGCACGTTTGAAATGGGTGAAGACTGTTCCCACATAGACATGAACTCTTAAGTGATTACAAATCTGCTTACCAAATTTTATAAACAAAAAAAATACATGAAAAAAATAACAGAAAAAACTGCCCATTTATGTTTTTCTTAAAATTTTTTCACAAAAAAAAAAAAAAAAAAAAAGGGAAAACCAAAATAAAAAGTTTTTTTTACCTTGGCAACCTTATGATTTGCTGCTGTCTCATGTGAGGTATTTTTGAAGCCATCTTTCAGCTGCATAATAAACAAATCATAGCCTTCTGCACTAGACACGTCAATTTTTTCCAAGCAAGCAGACAACAACTGCTGCACCTGCAATTCAAAAAAGTAATGCACCACAAATTATTACAAATAAAAGTGCAAAAAATTACCAGCAGAAAATACAACCAGCTGTGATTTAAAATACAACTGTACTTTTTCTTTTATGTGAGGGAAGACAACAGTGGGGGAAAATATATACTTGTTCTGAGTATAATAAAATATATATGCATGAACGATCAACTCCCTGCTGTAGCCTTTCACCTTTTAACTTGATACAATGTTACAGGCTGGCCACTGGGAAACAAGAAACCGAGGAAACCATTCCTCCTGTCAACCGCAGACTAAGGCTAGGTTATCACCTATAGGTGCTGCAGCATAATGCGGCAGTACCGCTGCGTGTCTACTAAGGGGCTGCAGGTTTCTGTGCATGTCGGGACTGCGTGCGATACTGCACATTCCCGACAAAAGCAATGTGAACCTAGCTTTATGACCTCTCAGCTTACCAAACTATAAAACGCTTCATACCATCTTCCTATATTCATGCTAAATACAATTTGTTAAATAAAAATCTACAGCCCCACTGTTCAGCCAGAGTTGTACTCAGAGAGTGTTCAGAAAAGGGGTTAAAAAATATTTACTAAGATTTCATACAAACAGTATGCAGAATGTATAATAGGGGGAGCTTTTAAACCCCAAAGCTTGGTAATTTTCATTCTACTTGAAGGGCTGCTCTCAAATGATACTGTACAGCTTTTTAGGATGATCAATTACCAAGTAGTGCAGTAAACCTCTCATGCTTTTAGTTACATCAGCAGTTTTCACTTCCTCCCCCTCCGCATGGCAACAATATTCTCACAAGAGATAAGTAGGAGGACCCTCTGTCAGAGGGTTTTGCTTCTGATTCTCAACATCAGAAAAATGGAGAGATTGTCAGTATGATCTCTCAATTTTAGTCTGCACCAGTTCTTTATGAAGAGCTCTCCTCTGCTGCATCTATAAAATATTAACACTTCTACTTTTCATGTTTGATAATA
>NW_028321861.1:0-44427 GCF_062004578.1 Staurois parvus | reverse complement strand
TGATATGGAGGGGATTGGAACACCTGAATCACACAATAAGGAGGGGATTGGAACACCTGAATCACACGATAAGGAGGGGATTGGAACACCTGAATCACACAATAAGGAGGGGATTGGAACACCTGAATCACACGATAAGGAGGGGATTGGAACACCTGAATCACATGATAAGGAGGGGATTGGAACACCTGAATCACACGATAAGGAGGGGATGGGAACACCTGAATCCAATCATTTGGAGGGCGGGCCCAATATTTTTGGCAACATAGTGTATATCACAAGATAGACCGTTGACCACCAGTGGTGTAGACAGTAGACGTGTCAGTTTGTTGGCAGCACGGCATTGACACTCTTCCTATAGTAGCTCTTCCTGGGCTGAAAATCCCAAATCTGCCGCCACTACTCCTCGTATCACCATTAGGACCCGAGTTGTTCTATGGGGGGGGGGGGGTGGCTTCCACCCATGCAGCGTCGATGACGATGGTGAGAATAATGTTCCTAGGCCGGGAAGAATCACGACTCGTAGGACATTCCTGTGCGTGATTCGTGGATTCAGCCCTCTTGTCGAAGCAACGAATCAAAGCTTTTGTGCAATCCAGGTACAAGGCCAAATATGCTGCAGGGGAACATGCCCTTACCTGCTTGTTTTCCTCCTTTGTTGGCTTGAGACAGGAAAACATGTAAACAATTTCTGAGCACATGCCGAATATTTCGCTGATGCCGGTTCATTTTTCCTTCCTGCGCTCCCCAACCCGACCTGCCAGGTCCAGCTGCTCATTAGCGTGAAATATGTCCTCCCCAGAACGCCAGGCCACGGGTTCACATGGAAACGTGACAGAGGATTCATCTACAATAAAGAAAAATATACCTGAAAATGCAGATTATTTGTTTTCTGTAATGAAACGCGGATACAATATCGTGTTCATCTTCTCAGAGCTGACTCTGCTGATGGATGGTGACCCAAAACCTGCCAAAGCCATCGGTTGGATGGTGGACAACGAGGAAGGGGGGGAAGATGTCTGGTCCAGGGGTGGACTGACCATTTGGAAACAGCCTCAGTAGGGGGCCCCATGAGATGCCCCTGGTACCTTTTTGATAGGCTTTTTTGAGATTGGGCAAGGACACAGGGGCCCCATGATCCCCTATTTCCCGGGGGCCCCATGAGTTTGGTCTGCTTTCCTCTATAGGCAATACAAGTAATTCAGGTATATACTGAATACAGGCAAAATCTGATCCTCATCCTGAGTGTTGTGCTGGTGATAGGACTGGACTGTTTATGGCAAATCAGGTCACCAATGTAAGGGACATTCTTCCCACTGACCCCCAATGTAAGGGACATTCTTCCCACTGACCCCCAATGTAAGGGACATTCTTCCCACTGACCCCCAATGTAAGGGACATTCTTCCCACTGACCCCCAATGTAAGGGACATTCTTCCCACTGACCCCCAATGTAAGGGACATTCTTCCCACTGATCCCCAATGTAAGGGACATTCTTCCCACTGACCCCCAATGTAAGGGACATTCTTCCCACTGACCCCCAATGTAAGGGACATTCTTCCCACTGACCCCCAATGTAAGGGACATTCTTCCCACTGACCCCCAATGTAAGGGACATTCTTCCCACTGACCCCCAATGTAAGGGACATTCTTCCCACTGATCACCAATGTAAGGAACATTCTTCCCACTGACCCCCAATGTAAGGGACATTCTTCCCACTGACCCCCAATGTAAGGGACATTCTTCCCACTGACCCCCAATGTAAGGGACATTCTTCCCACTGACCCCCCAATGTAAGGGACATTCTTCCCACCGACCACCAATGTAAGGGACATTCTTCCCACTGACCACCAATGTAAGGGACATTCTTCCCACTGACCCCCCAATGTAAGGGACATTCTTCCCACTGACCTCCAATGTAAGGGACATTCTTCCCACTGACCCCCAATGTAAGGGACATTCTTCCCACTGACCCCCAATGTAAGGGACATTCTTCCCACTGACCCCCCCAATGTAAGGGACATTCTTCCCACCGATCCCCAATGTAAGGGACATTCTTCCCACTGACCCCCAATGTAAGGGACATTCTTCCCACTGACCCCCAATGTAAGGGACATTCTTCCCACTGACCCCCAATGTAAGGGACATTCTTCCCACTGACCACCAATGTAAGGGACATTCTTCCCACTGACCCCCAATGTAAGGGACATTCTTCCCACTGACCCCCAATGTAAGGGACATTCTTCCCACTGACCACCAATGTAAGGGACATTCTTCCCACCGACCCCCAATGTAAGGGACATTCTTCCCACCGACCTCCAATGTAAGGGACATTCTTCCCACCGACCCCCAGTGTAAGGGACAATCTTGCCACCGACCCCCAGTGTAAGGAGCATTCTTCCCACCGACCCCCAGTGTAAGGGGCATTCTTCCCACCGACCCCCAATGTAAGGGACATTCTTCCCACCGACCCCCAGTGTAAGGGACAATCTTGCCACCGACCCCCAGTGTAAGGAGCATTCTTCCCACCGACCCCCAGTGTAAGGGGCATTCTTCCCACCGACCCCCAATGTAAGGGACATTCTTCCCACCGACCCCCAGTGTAAGGAGCATTCTTCCCACCGACCCCCAGTGTAAGGGGCATTCTTCCCACCGACCCCCAATGTAAGGGACATTCTTCCCACCGTCCCCCAGTGTAAGGGACATTCTTCCCACCGACCCCCAATGTAAGGGACGTTCTTCCCACCGACCCCCAATGTAAGGGACATTCTTCCCACTGACCCCCAATGTAAGGGACATTCTTCCCACTGACCCCCCAATGTAAGGGACATTCTTCCCACTGACCCCCAATGTAAGGGACATTCTTCCCACCGACCTCCAATGTAAGGGACATTCTTCCCACCGACCTCCAATGTAAGGGACATTCTTCCCACCGACCACCAATGTAAGGGACATTCTTCCCACTGACCTCCAATGTAAGGGACATTCTTCCCACTGACCCCCAATGTAAGGGACATTCTTCCCACTGACCCCCAATGTAAGGGACTTTCTTCCCACTGACCCCCCCAATGTAAGGGACATTCTTCCCACCGACCTCCAATGTAAGGGACATTCTTCCCACCGACCACCAATGTAAGGGACATTCTTCCCACTGACCTCCAATGTAAGGGACATTCTTCCCACTGACCCCCAATGTAAGGGACATTCTTCTCACTGACCTCCAATGTAAGGGACATTCTTCCCACTGACCCCCCCAATGTAAGGGACATTCTTCCCACCGACTCCCAGTGTAAGGGACATTCTTCCCACTGACCCCCCAATGCAAGGGACATTCTTCCCACCGACCCCCCAATGTAAGGGACTTTCTTCCCACTGACCCCCAATGTAAGGGACATTCTTCCCACTGACCCCCAATGTAAGGGACATTCTTCCCACCGACTCCCAGTGTAAGGGACATTCTTCCCACTGACCCCCCAATGCAAGGGACATTCTTCTCACTGATCCCCAATGTAAGGGACATTCTTCCCACTGACCCCCAATGTAAGGGTCATTCTTCCCACTGACCCCCCAATGTAAGGGACATTCTTCCCACTGATCCCCAATGTAAGGGACATTCTTCCCACTGACCCCCAATGTAAGGGACATTCTTCCCACTGATCCCCAATGTAAGGGACATTCTTCCCACTGACCCCCCAATGTAAGGGACATTCTTCCCACTGATCCCCAATGTAAGGGACATTCTTCCCACTGACCCCCAATGTAAGGGACATTCTTCTCACTGATCCCCAATGTAAGGGACATTCTTCCCACTGACCCCCCAATGTAAGGGACATTCTTCCCACTGATCCCCAATGTAAGGGACATTCTTCCCACTGACCCCCAATGTAAGGGACATTCTTCCCACTGACCCCCCAATGTAAGGGACATTCTTCCCACTGATCCCCAATGTAAGGGACATTCTTCCCACTGACCCCCAATGTAAGGGACATTCTTCCTACTGACCCCCCAATGTAAGGGACATTCTTCCCACTGATCCCCAATGTAAGGGACATTCTTCCCACTGACCCCCAATGTAAGGGACATTCTTCCCACTGACCCCCAATGTAAGGGACATTCTTCCCACTGATCCCCAATGTAAGGGACATTCTTCCCACTGACCCCCAATGTAAGGGACATTCTTCCCACTGACCCCCAATGTAAGGGACATTCTTCCCACTGATCCCCAATGTAAGGGACATTCTTCCCACTGATCCCCAATGTAAGGGACATTCTTCCCACTGACCCCCAATGTAAGGGACATTCTTCCCACTGACCCCCAATGTAAGGGACATTCTTTCCACAGGTTGAGCAAGGCAAATTGGCAGCCTGAATGTTTATTGTGTTCCAGCCAATCCCTGGGGAGGTGTGCCCAGAAGGTAGCTGGAGAGACACATAAAAAGTGATTTAGAGCAGTGGGGTTCTCCTTTTCTCCCCGTTGAGGGAATCTTCTCATCTGGATAAGGGGTTGGCTACCCCCATATGCAACATCTCTTCTGAATACTCATTGAGTTGCCAGCTTTGGCATAGCTGGGGCGCCTACCACCAGAGATCCATTTTTATGCTTTTAAAGAGAACCCTCACCCAAGGACTTTGGTCTGGAGATCTCACTGAAGAGTGGTCCAGGTCCCTTTATAGCTCCATAGATGTTGGGTCCAGGTTGTATATGGGGTCCTGACTTCTCTCCTATCAGGCAGTATACTGTATGTAAACCCACATCCCAAAATTACATTGAAAGTAGTTGTGAACATGCAACAGACACTTCCTAATACAGTATTAACTGCTTTTTCTTAGTTTCAGAAATCTTTGGTCACCTTGTCACATGGACTTCCTATGAAGACTACAACTGGCCATACCAATTCACATTGCACAGGCATGGTCCATTGTTGGCACATTCAGAAAACCCCCCATGGGAAATGCCATGCAGCCATCGGTGGAGTGCATAGAGGCATGAAATAGATTCAACAAAAGATAGCAAAAAATGGCAGTTGTTTATGATACACGGAGCTTTAGCAGACCAAATTTCACTCAGTTAGGGTTTACATATGCTTTAAGCCTCACAGCCCCCCAGTGCTAGGCCCCCTCCCTGTCAATCAGATTACCGACAAAAGGAAGTGCCGTGAGCCGATACCCCGCGGTCATGGCTGGATCAAAAACGCAAACTCCGTGCAAGCCAGCTGGGTCTCCTTGCACGCTTTACAGGGCTTTGCTTTCAGTTTGGACTGGAGTGCACCTTTAAACCATCAAAAGGATGAAAACTTTTCCGGATATTTTCCAGGCTCGTGTAACCAACAGTAAATGTAACGATCTCAAATAGGAATATAATGAGATGTCAAACAAGCAAGTCATAAAGATTCATTTTTGAACCCATTTAGAATGGCGTTTTCGGCTTTGTGCTGAACATATGTTGTGAATTGTGTATTTTACTTTTATGAAGTTATAGTTTTAGAATATCAAATGGCATAGCGCGCGTCTTATTACCGGCACATGGCCTCGGCTGGGCTTAATAAAACTGCATTAAAGATCGCAGCCTTGACTTCTCTGTGATGATGATTAATTCGATGACTGTAACATTAAGTAATACAAAATGGCTTGATTTATGTCAGGTGTATATTAAACTTGAGAATGAGAAGGAAGGAACGGCTCGCTCTCCATTTACTGATCCGCCAATCAGTGGTGCGTGTACCGGCTTGTTCTTTCCTCTTGAGTTGTCCATTTCTCATGGACCTCTTATGTCATCTACCAGTCAAGGTCCAAATTTCCAGCAACTATGCAAAGTCCATCATGTTGTGGTCCAGCCTCCCACTGAAAACTGCCCATTATTCAAAGGGTGACCATTAAACAAATATTCAAGGCTGGTCCAAATTAGGAGGATGTCCCATGCTTACCCAGACCTAGAAGTGCCGGGCACTTTCAAAGGCAAGAAGGAAGGAATGATTTTCTGAAGTTGATACTCGCTCCATTTGCTGATCCACCAATCAGTGGTACGTGTACCAGCTTGATCTTTCCTCTTGAGTTGTCCATTTCTCATGGACCTCTTATGCCATCTACCAGTCAAGGTCCAAATTTTCAGCAGCTATTATAAACATATATTCAAGGCTGGTCCAAATTAGGAGGATGTCCCATGCTTCCCCAGACCTAGAAGTGCCGGGCACTTGCAAAGGCTGTCGTGGAGAAGGAAGGAATGATTTTCTGAAGTTGATATTTGCTCCATTTACTGATCCACCAATCAGTGGTACGTGTACCAGCTTGTTCTTTCCTCTTGAGTTGTCCATTTCTCATGGACCTCTTGTGCCATCTACCAGTCAAGGTCCAAATTTCCAGCAACTATGCAAAGTCCATCATGTTGTGATCCAGCTTCCCAATGAGAACTGTCCATTATTCAGGGGGTGACCATTAAACAAATATTCAAGGCTGGTCCAAATTAGGAGGATGTCCCATGCTTCCCCAGACCTAGAAGTGCCGGGCATTTTCAAAGGCAAGAAGGAAGGAATGATTTTCTGAAGTTGATACTCGCTCCATTTGCTGATCCACCAATCAGTGGTACGTGTACCAGCTTGATCTTTCCTCTTAAGTTGTCCATTTCTCATGGACCTCTTATGTCATCTACCAGTCAAGGTCCAAATTTCCAGCAACTATGCAAAGTCCATCATGTTGTGATCCAGCTTCCCAATGAGAACTGCCCATTATTCAGGGGGTGACCATTAAACAAATATTCAAGGCTGGTCCAAATTAGGAGGATGTCCCATGCTTCCCCAGACCTAGAAGTGCCGGGCATTTTCAAAGGCAAGAAGGAAGGAATGATTTTCTGAAGTTGATACTCGCTCCATTTGCTGATCCACCAATCAGTGGTGCATGTACCAGCTTGTTCTTTCCTCTTGAGTTGTCCATTTCTCATGGACCTCTTATGTCATCTACCAGTCAAGGTCCAAATTTCCAGCTACTATGCATAGTCCATCATGTTGTGGTCCAGCCTCCCACTGAGAACTGACCATTATTCAGGGGGTGACCATTAAACAAATATTCAAGGCTGGTCCAAATTAGGAGGATGTCCCATGCTTCCCCAGACCTAGAAGCACCGGGCACTTGCACAGGCTGTCGTGGAGAAGGAAGGAATGATTTTCTGAAGTTGATACCCGCTCCATTTGCTGATCCACCAATCATTGGTACGTGTACCAGCTTGTTCTGTCTGTGATCCAAGGTGAGAATTTCCTCTTGCGTTGTTCATGCCTCATGGACCTTTAGGCCACCTGCAAGTCAGAAGCTGTACTCCCCAAATTTTCAGCAATTATGCAGACTCTATATTCTTCTTGTTGTGGTCCATATTTCCATTGGCAACTGTCCATAATTCAGGAGGTAACCATCAAACAAATATTCAAGGCTGGTTCAGGTTAGGAGGATGCCCTCTGCTTCACCACACCAAAAAATGCTGGTTACTTGCAAAGGCTGCTATGGAGATGGAAGGAATGATTTTCCACGCGTTGACTCACATTCCATTTACTGATTCGCCAATCAGTGGTATGTGTACCAGCTCATTCTGTCTGTGATCCAAGATGAGAGTATCCTCTCAGGTTGTCCATGCCTCATGGACCTTTTACACCATCTGCTAGTCAAGGTTGGCTTTTCCAAATTTTCAGCAATTAGGCATATTTCCATTGGGAAGTGCCCAATACTCAGGAGGTGACCATTAAACAAATAGTCAAAGCTGGTTCAGATTAGGAGGATGTCCAATGGTTCACCATACCCAAAAGTTCCAGGTACTTGCAAAGGCTGCTTTAGAGAAGGATGGCATGATTTGCCTCACGTTGACTCGCTCTCCACTTACTGATCCATCAATCAATGATGCATGTGATAACTCGTTCTGTCTGTGATCCAAAGTGAGAATTTCCTCCTGGGTTGTTCATGCTTCATGGACCTTTAGGCCACCTGCTAGTCAAGGTTAGCATCTCCAAATTGTCAGCAGCTATGCAGAGTCCATCTTGGTTGGTCCAGCTTCACACTGTAAACAGGAGGTGACCATTAAAAAAAATATTCAAGACTGGTTCAAATTAGCATGCCATAAGTATGGTGTTCTTGGAGGGCATGGATTCCTTTTTTTTAAGGATTCAAAAGTCTGCCCAGTTAGGAGGATGTCCTATGCACCCCCCATACCCAGAAGTGCTGGGTACCTGCAAAGGCGGCTCTGGAGCAATGCAGCACCAGATGAGCACAATGAAGGTGAGTGTACATGGTTCAGGGATGGACTAGTAAAGACCCAGAATGGGCAAAGTGACACATTTCCTTTAAGAAACATCCTTAAAGCCTAGGGCTCCCAACTCTCAATCTCCCCCTCCTTCCCCAGAAGTATTTTTTGATTGTTTTAAAATGTACTTTTTCAAATCTCTTCCAGTCGGTCACATGACATGCAGGGTCCTCTTCCTCTTCAGATTTTACCCAGTACTGGAGGATCCTCTATCACATACCTGGTGGTAGAGGCCAATGGAGAGAGGGCTTCCCTTGCGGCTAAGTTCCAGACTCCCCTGGATATGGGACAGAAGGAGTCAGGCCCAAAGTAGCGCGGGTCGCTTTTAGGAGTGCTTGTCAGAGGTACACCCAGAAACACAGCTGATGCACTGGAATGGTGTCTGCAATTAGGTGGTGCCCATAAGAGGTATGCAGGCCTTCAGGGTAGCAGAGGACCACAGAGTAGTTGGTTCAAAGCCAAGGTCAGATGTCGGGTGGAGATTGGAGCAGACGTTGTCAATAGGATAGCCGGGATCATACACAGCAGAGCAAGAGAGAATATCTATTAGCCAAGCCGGGTCTGATCAGGAGAGCAGGTGAGAACATCTATTAGCCAAGCCGAGGTCAGATCAGGAGAGCAGGTGAGAACATCTATTAGCCAAGCCGAGGTCAGATCAGGAGAGCAGGTGAGAATATCTATTAGCCAAGCCAAGGTCTGATCAGGAGAGCAGGTGAGAACATCTATTAGCCAAGCCAAGGTCAGATCAGGAGAGCAGGTGAGAACATCTATTAGCCAAGCCGAGGTCAGATCAGGAGTCAGGTGAGAACATCTATTAGCCAAGCCGGGGTCAGATCAGGAGTCAGGTGAGAATATCTGTTAGCCAAGCCGGGGTCAGATCAGGAGAGCAGGTGAGAATATCCGGTAGCCAAGCAGGGGTCAGATCAGGAGTCAGGTGAGAATATCCATTAGCCAAGCCGAGGTCAGATCAGAAGAGCAGGTGAGAATATCCGGTAGCCAAGCCGAGGTCAGATCAGGAGTCAGGCAGAGAAGATCGGTCCAGGAAAAAGCCAAATCGGTAACAGGAGATCACAGTAGCAAAGGAAGATGGACAAAGGTACTGGGGAGCCAGAGATAAACCAGCAATTTGAGGGAGTGATGGGCTTCCTTATAAAGGCCGTCTGGCACCAAACTGGGCTAATGCATGTGTAACTATGCACCAGTGAGAATGCGTGTTCTGGCTTGCGTCCGTGCGCCAATGTGCATAGAATTTCGCAAGCGTGCATTTCTGCGGCCATGCAAGGTACTGGCAGGAATGCCAGGTCTCTGAGCACCTCTGCTGTGCACAGAGGCCTGACATCCTCAATGGTGCTAACATGTTGACACCGGTGTCTCCCTCTGCACCAAGGGCAGGCCCATGACACCCTGCACTCAGCCTTCCTGAATAAATGGCACTGGATGTCATTCAACTCAGAAGACTTAGGACGCCTAGTGGCTGAAAGGAATTACTGCAGGGGACAGCGTCAGAAAGGTGATGAGTATTACCACATGCAGAATCCACGCAATGTTACCTGCATGGAGTCTGCATATTCCCACCCATTAGTAATGGGAGTTCTCCGCCACACTCCATGTGTATGTAAAATGGAGACGCCACGAGCCCGGAGTAAACAAAGAAAAACTGCAACCCACACGTCCACACTGTTGGCCCGATGGGTTGAGCCCACAGTGTGAACATGCGATGGGTTGAGCCCACAGTGAGAACATGCGATGGGTTGAGCCCACAGTGTGAACATGCGATGGGTTGAGCCCGCAGTGCGAACATGCGATGGGTTGAGCCCGCAGTGAGAACATGCGATGGGTTGAGCCCACAGTGAGAACATGCGATGGGTTGAGCCCACAGTGAGAACATGCGATGGGTTGAGCCCGCAGTGCGAACATGCGATGGGTTGAGCCCGCAGTGCGAACATGCGATGGGTTGAGCCTGCAGTGCGAAAATGCGATGGGTTGAGCCCGCAGTGCGAACATGCTATGGGTTGAGCCCACAGTGAGAACATGCGATGGGTTGAGCCCACAGTGTGAACATGTGATGGGTTGAGCCCACAGTGAGAACATGCGATGGGTTGAGCACACAGTGCGAACATGCGATGGGTTGAGCCCACAGTGTGAACATGTGATGGGTTGAGCCCACAGTGCAAACATGCGATGGGTTGAGCCCACAGTGAGAACATGCGATGCGTTGAGCCCACAGTGTGAACATGCGATGGGTTGAGCCCACAGTGAGAACATGCGATGCGTTGAGCCCACAGTGAGAACATGCGATGGGTTGAGCCAACAGTGCGAACATGCGATGGGTTGAGCCCACAGTGCGAACATGCGATGGGTTGAGCCCACAGTGAGAACATGCGATGCGTTGAGCCCACAGTGTGAACATGCGATGGGTTGAGCCCACAGTGAGAACATGCGATGGGTTGAGCCCACAGTGAGAACATGCGATGCGTTGAGCCCACAGTGTGAACATGCGATGGGTTGAGCCCACAGTGCGAACATGCGATGGGTTGAGCCCACAGTGCGAACATGCGATGGGTTGAGCCCACAGTGAGAACATGCGATGCGTTGAGCCCACAGTGAGAACATGCGATGGGTTGAGCCCACAGTGAGAACATGCGATGGGTTGAGCCCACAGTGAGAACATGCGATGCGTTGAGCCCACAGTGTGAACATGCGATGGGTTGAGCCCACAGTGAGAACATGCGATGGGTTGAGCCCACAGTGAGAACATGCGATGCATTGAGCCCACAGTGAGAACATGCGATGGGTTGAGCCCACAGTGAGAACATGCGATGGGTTGAGCCCACAGTGAGAACATGCGATGGGTTGAGCCCACAGTGCGAACATGCGATGGGTTGAGCCCGCAGTGCGAACATGCGATGGGTTGAGCCCGCAGTGCGAACATGCGATGGGTTGAGCCTGCAGTGCGAAAATGCGATGGGTTGAGCCCGCAGTGCGAACATGCTATGGGTTGAGCCCACAGTGAGAACATGCGATGGGTTGAGCCCGCAGTGAGTACATGCGATGGGTTGAGCCCACAGTGAGAACATGCGATGGGTTGAGCACACAGTGCGAACATGCAATGGGTTGAGCCCACAGTGTGAACATGCGATGGGTTGAGCCCACAGTGCAAACATGCGATGGGTTGAGCCCACAGTGAGAACATGCGATGCGTTGAGCCCACAGTGTGAACATGCGATGGGTTGAGCCCACAGTGAGAACATGCGATGCGTTGAGCCCACAGTGAGAACATGCGATGGGTTGAGCCAACAGTGCGAACATGCGATGGGTTGAGCCCACAGTGCGAACATGCGATGGGTTGAGCCCACAGTGAGAACATGCGATGCATTGAGCCCACAGTGTGAACATGCGATGGGTTGAGCCCACAGTGAGAACATGCGATGGGTTGAGCCCACAGTGAGAACATGTGATGCGTTGAGCCCACAGTGTGAACATGCGATGGGTTGAGCCCACAGTGAGAACATGCGATGCGTTGAGCCCACAGTGAGAACATGCGATGCGTTGAGCCCACAGTGTGAACATGCGATGGGTTGAGCCCACAGTGAGAACATGCGATGCGTTGAGCCCACAGTGAGAACATGCGATGGGTTGAGCCCACAGTGCGAACATGCGATGGGTTGAGCCCACAGTGCGAACATGCGATGGGTTGAGCCCACAGTGAGAACATGCGATGCGTTGAGCCCACAGTGAGAACATGCGATGGGTTGAGCCCACAGTGAGAACATGCGATGGGTTGAGCCCACAGTGAGAACATGCGATGCGTTGAGCCCACAGTGAGAACATGCGATGGGTTGAGCCCACAGTGAGAACATGCGATGGGTTGAGCCCACAGTGAGAACATGCGATGCATTGAGCCCACAGTGAGAACATGCGATGGGTTGAGCCCACAGTGAGAACATGCGATGGGTTGAGCCCACAGTGAGAACATGCAATGGGTTGAGCCCACAGTGTGAACATGCGATGCGTTGAGCCCACAGTGAGAACATGCGATGGGTTGAGCCCACAGTACGAACGTGCGATGGGTTGAGCCCACAGTGAGAACATGCGATGGGTTGAGCCCACAGTGAGAACATGCGATGGGTTGAGCCCACAGTGTGAACATGCGATGGGTTGAGCCCACAGTGAGAACATGCGATGGGTTGAGCACACAGTGCGAACATGCGATGGGTTGAGCCCACAGTGCGAACATGCGATGGGTTGAGCCCACAGTGCGAACATGCGATGGGTTGAGCCCACAGTGAGAACATGCGATGCGTTGAGCCCACAGTGAGAACATGCGATGGGTTGAGCCCACAGTGTGAACATGCGATGGGTTGAGCCCACAGTGAGAACATGCGATGCGTTGAGCCCACAGTGAGAACATGCGATGCGTTGAGCCCACAGTGCGAACATGCGATGGGTTGAGCCCACAGTGAGAACATGCAATGCGTTGAGCCCACAGTGAGAACATGCGATGGGTTGAGCCCACAGTGAGAACATGCGATGCGTTGAGCCCACAGTGTGAACATGCGATGGGTTGAGCCCACAGTGCGAACATGCGATGGGTTGAGCCCGCAGTGTGAACATGCGATGGGTTGAGCCCACAGTGCGAACATGCGATGCGTTGAGCCCGCAGTGCGAACATGCGATGGGTTGAGCCCACAGTGCGAACATGCGATGGGTTGAGCCCACAGTGTGAACATGCGATGGGTTGAGGCCACAGTGAGAACATGCGATGCGTTGAGCCCACAGTGAGAACATGCGATGGGTTGAGCCCACAGTGCAAACATGCGATGGGTTGAGCCCACAGTGAGAACATGCGATGCGTTGAGCCCACAGTGAGAACATGCGATGGGTTGAGCCCACAGTGTGAACATGCGATGGGTTGAGCCCACAGTGAGAACATGCGATGCGTTGAGCCCACAGTGTGAACATGCGATGGGTTGAGCCCACAGTGCGAACATGCGATGCGTTGAGCCCACAGTGAGAACATGCGATGGGTTGAGCCCACAGTGAGAACATGCGATGGGTTGAGCCCACAGTGAGAACATGCGATGGGTTGAGCCCACAGTGTGAACATGCGGGTCGTAGTTTTTCTTTATTCACACCGGGCTCGTGGCGTCTCCATCTTACATACGCATGGAGTATGGCGGAGAATTCTTTTATAAATGATTTCTCCCCATTTTTCTACTTAAAGAAATGTAGAGAAATTGCATGCCGGTGCAAAGTGTCACCAATGAGACATTGTAGCTGCAGAACCTTGGCGTGTAGACCGCGTTGTCAGAGGAATGATTCAGCGTGTTGGAAATGTGATGTGTTCACTAATAGCTCTGGAGGTCTTGTCGCCCTGAAGCCACACTTTGATGGTAACTCGTGTTTAGTACGCAGTTGGATGACTTATGTGAAAATGTGACTCGGGTCTCATTCTGGGCCGTCCATAGAGTTGGCCAATAACTGGAAGGTGCAACCTCAGCTCAGGGAAACAATCAGAATTGGGTCATGTATGCCCCTCCCCCGACAACATTATAATTACGTGGTCGTCCAACTTTCGTTATAGCATTTACAAATTTCCCAACTACCAACCAGTAGGAAGAAAAGAGACCAAACGTTCCACCGGAGGTTCTCCAACAACTAGAAGGTGATGGTGGAGCCAGCTTGTTGTGTCCCAATATATAAAATGACTCCAGTGGCCCGTGTCTCCAGCCTTCTCTTCATTCATGGGTGTCACGTGGCCAACCTGATCTGTGCTGCTACAGCTCCCCAGTACAAACTCAATGCCAACCTACAACCTGATGAGGGGGGGAGTTTGGAGCCCCCAAAACGCGTCAGTTTTTGGTCACATTTACAAATTTCCCAACTACCAACCAGTAGGAAGAAAAGAGACCAAACGTTCCACCGGAGGTTCTCCAACAACTAGAAGGTGATGGTGGAGCCAGCTTGTTGTGTCCCAATATATAAAATGACTCCGGTGGCCCGTGTCCTACAAGCCCTGATGAGAGGGGGAGTTTGGAGCCCCCAAAACGTGTCAGAATTTTTCATCACATTTTTTGAGTTTGAGCAAGGACACAGGGGCCCCATGATCCCCTACTGCCCGGGGGCCCCGTAAGTTGTCAGTCCGCCCCTGTGCGCACATTAACCATTTTCCCGCCGTCCTATAGGAGAAGTACCGCTACAGGGCGGCAGGGCTGCGCAAAGTCACGTAGATATTTGTGAATTGCATTTCCGGGTAGGGGGCGCACGTGACCCACCCTATCCATGCCGCTATTGGCTGCTGGACATGTCAGTCACCGGATCCTGGCAGGTGATTCTCTCCCCAAACTCGGTGACCATCAGCAAAGCTGTCAGGGGATATACCTAAGCAGGGGCGGACTGACAACTCATGGGGCCCTAGGCAATAGGGGATCATGGGGCCCCTGTGTCCTTGCCCAAACTCAAAAAAGCCTATGAAAAAGGTACCAGGGGCATCTCATGGGGCCCCCTACTGACCCCGGGCCCTCGGGCATTGCCGGAGTTTCCAAATGGTCAGTCCGCCCCTGTACCTGAGTGTAAACAACACAGATCTCTCCTGCCTGCAAGGACATGCTGCTTTGTATCTCTCTGCACAGCACAGCCATCCCGATCAGTGTGATTACAGTGAAGCACACAGACCCCGCCCACTAGTAACAGACTCCTCCCCCTAGTAACAGACCTCGCGCCCTAGTAAACCACTCCCAGCACACAGGTAACCCTTTGATCGCCCCTCACATTAACCCCGTCCTGCCCAGTGCCATCAGTACAGTGTCGGGCTTTTTATTAGCACTGATCACTGTATTGGTGTCACTGGGGATGTCAGTGACACCAAGTCTGTCCCTCCCCCCCAGTGTCAGAATGTCCGCTGCAGTCCCGCTATAAGTCGCTAATCGCCGCCATTACTAGTAGAAAAAAAAATCGCAGTATCTATCCCGCCATTTGCAGACACTATCACTTTCACGCAAACCAATTCATTGACGCGTATCGGGATTTTCTGTTAGACGCAGTGCGGGAGACATTTTGGCCGAAATTTGCGAAGAACATTTATTTATTTTTTATTTTTTTACTGGACGTGTTTTATAGCAAAGAGTCAAAAATATTGGGGGGGGGGGGGGGGGTTCCAAATTGTCTGTTTTTTTTTCTTTATAGACCATAAAATAAAAAACCGCAGAGGGGATCAAATATTACCGAAAGAAAGTGCCATTTGTGGGGGGAAAAGGACAATAAATGTCACTTGGGTGCCGCGTTGCATGACCGCGCAATTGTCAATTTAAGTAATGCAGCACCGTATTGCACAAAAATGGCCTGGTCAGGAGAGGGGGGGGGGGGGGGAATCTTCTGGTTAACATGCGTCGATGTCGGTTTTGCTGCAGATTTAGAGCGCACATTTACATGCGTCGATGTCGGTTTTGCGGCAGATTTAATGCGCACATTTACATGCGTCGATGACGGTTTTGCGGCAGATTTAATGCGCACATTAACATGCGTCGATGTCGGTTTTGCGGCAGATTTAATGCGCACATTTACATGCGTCGATGTTGGTTTTGCGGCAGATTTAATGCGCACATTTACATGCGTCGATGTCGGTTTTGCGGCAGATTTAGAGCGCACATTTACATGCGTCAATGTTGGTTTTGCGGCAGATTTAATGCGCACATTTACATGCGTCGATGTCGGTTTTGCGGCAGATTTAATGCGCACATTAACATGCGTCGATGTCGGTTTTGCGGCAGATTTAATGCGCACATTTACATGCGTCGATGACGGTTTTGCGGCAGATTTAATGCGCACATTAACATGCGTCGATGTCGGTTTTGCGGCAGATTTAATGCGCACATTTACATGCGTGGATGTCGGTTTTGCGGCAGATTTAATGTGCACATTTACATGCGTCTATGTTGGTTTTGCGGCAGATTTAATGCGCACATTTACATGCGTCTATGTTGGTTTTGCGGCAGATTTAATGCGCACATTTACATGCGTCTATGTTGGTTTTGCGGCAGATTTAATGCGCACATTTACATGCGTCTATGTTGGTTTTGCGGCAGATTTAATGCGCACATTTACATGCGTGGATGTCGGTTTTGCGGCAGATTTAATGTGCACATTTACATGCGTCTATGTTGGTTTTGCGGCAGATTTATTGCGCACATTAACATGCGTCGATGTTGGTTTTCCGGCAGATTTAGAGCGCACATTTACATGCGTCCATGTCGGTTTTGCGGCAGATTTAATGCGCACATTAACATGCGTCGATGTTGGTTTTCCGGCAGATTTAGAGCGCACATTTACATGCGTGGATGTCGGTTTTGTGGCAGATTTAGAGCGCACATTTACATGCGTCGATGTCGGTTTTGCGGCAGATTTAATGCGCACATTAACATGCGTCGATGTCGGTTTTGCGGCAGATTTAATGCGCACATTTACATGCGTCGATGTCGGTTTTGCGGCAGATTTAATGCGCACATTTACATGCGTGGATGTCGGTTTTGCGGCAGATTTAGAGCGCACATTTACATGCGTCGATGTTGGTTTTGCGGCAGATTTAGGGCGCACATTTACATGCGTCGATGTTGGTTTTGCGGCAGATTTAATGCGCACATTAACATGCATCGATGTCAGTTTTGCGGCAGATTTAATGCGCACATTAACATGCGTCGATGTTGGTTCTGCGGCAGATTTAATGCGCACATTAACATGCGTCGATGCCGTGATCCAGCCCGCAGCACGAGCGATGGATGGCAGCGTTGATAGATGCGATGGTGGGAATGGTGCCGGCGTGGCGATAGAAATGTCGCTCTTTGGGTCGGCCGTGCGTCTGCTCAGCGTTCTCGGAGACTCGCGGCGTGTAATGAGCCCCCCCCTCACTATGACTCCTCCTCCTACCAGAAGAACACAGCTGCTGCGGCCGGGCCAAGCGCCGTGAGGTCTCTCCAACATAAACGGCTGCGATCTCCTCCCATCACGAGGCCATAAAGCTGATTTATTATAAATACGTTTCTGCTTTGTTTACAGAGCGAATGTTTTGCTTCGCGGTAATTAGCACATTAGGATCTCTCACAGTGAGTGCTTTCAGGTGTTCGCAGCGGTGGCCGGAGAAACCGCCATCGACCACGAAACCTCACAGAGCCCGACGGCCTCCCCACCTTATATCACGAATAGAAAAACCGCCAATTAAAGCGATAAAACACAAAATTCAAACAGCTTACCGATCCTTAGAGGCGACGGCTGCATTCGTTTTCTTTTTTTGTAGGCTTTCTTTGCTGACGATCCAGCTAGCAAGTCTGTTTTTTTTTGTTTGTTTTTTTAACAGAACAAGCTGTCCTGCAGATGTAGCAGTTAGAGAGTTGGGACAAACCATTCAGGGGTGCTTACAATAATCAGCTTTTATTTATTCATGTAAAAACCTTTCAGGCTGGTTCCAGGGGTGGACTGACAACTCATGGGGCCCCCGGGCAATAGGGGATCATGGGGCCCCCGGGCAATAGGGGATCATGGGGCCCCTGTGTCCTTGCCCAAACTCAAAAAAGCCTATGAAAAAGGTACCAGGGGCATTTCATGGGGCCCCCTACTGACCCCGGGCCCTCGGGCACTGCCCAAGTTTCCAAATGGTCAGTCCGCCCCTGACTGGAACACATCTGGACTGGATTCCTATGGTGTACCTACCGGCCCTTCATGTAACTAGTTATAAAGTGTCAGCTTCAATGTGTTAGTGTATCTAAATCTGCTAGTCCATCTAACACTCCCCTCCCCCGCAGACTGACAATGCTGCTGCCCAAAGGTGTCTCCATTGTTTCTCCATCCAGAGTGGGGGCGCTCTGATACAGGATGGAGACATGGATGAATGAATGGATGGATGGATGGATGGATGGATGGAGACATGGATGGATGGATGAATGGATGGATGGATGGATGGATGGAGACATGGATGGATGGATGAATGGATGGATGGATGGAGACATGGATGGATAGATGGATGGATACATGGATGGATGGAGACATAGATGGATGGATGGATGGATGGATGGAGACATGGATGGATGGATAAATGGATGGATGGAGAGAGACATGGATGGATGGATACATGGATGGATACATGGATGGATGGAGACATGGATAGAAGGATGGATGGAGACATGGATAGAAGGATGGATGGAGACATGGATAGAAGGATGGAGATATGGATGGATGGATGGATGGATGGATGGATGGAGACAAGGATGGATGGAGACAAGGATGGATGGATGGATGGAGACATGGATGCATGGAGACAAGGATGGATGGATGGATGGATGGAGACATGGATGCATGGAGACAAGGATGGATGGATGGATGGATGGATGGATGGAGACATGGATAGAAGGATGGAGATATGGATGGATGGATGGATGGATGGATGGAGGAATGGATGGATGGAGACATGGATGGATGGAGACATGGATGGATGGATTGATGGATGGATGGATTGATTGATGGATGGATGGATGGAGACATGGATGGATGGATATAGACATGGATGGATGGATAGAGACATGGATGGATGGAGACATGGATGGATGGATGGATGGATGGATGGAGACATGGATGGATGGACACATGGATGGATGGATGGATGGAGACATGGATGGATGGACACATGGATGGATGGATGGATGGAGACATGGATGGATGGACACATGAATGGATGGACACATGGATGGATGGACACATGGATGGATGGATGGATGGATGGATGGACACATGGATGGATGGAGACATGGATGGATGGATGGATGGAGACATGGATGGATGGACACATGGATGGATGGACACATGGATGGATGGACACATGGATGGATGGATGGATGGATGGACACATGGATGGATGGACACATGGATGGATGGAGACATGGATGGATGGACCGATGGGATGGATGGATGGATGGGGGAGATTGCTTTGAATAATATAAATGAATTGGTGTTTTTAGCTCACATGCATTCCCACAATGTTTCGACAGATTTATAGCCCGTGTTCAGTCATGCGGCATTTTATGTGCAGAATCGGCTCCCATACGTGTGAATACAATCCGACTACTGCGGACCAACACGGGTCCTGCACCTTTCTGGTGCGACTAGAACTATACAGAATGTACGACTCGGACCGCACACACATCACATGTAACGTGCACAGGAATGCGGTGTGGTTCCCGTGTGAATCACATGCAATGTACCGCACCGCATACAGTGAAGGAAATGTGTATTTGCCCCCCCTGATGCTGAATGTTCGCCCCTCACACAGAAATGATCGGTCTAACAATGGAATGTTCGCCCCTCACACAGAAATGATCGGTCTAACAATGGAATGTTCACCCCTCACACAGAAATGATCGGTCTAACAATGGAATGTTCGCCCCTCACACAGAAATGATCGGTCTAACAATGGAATGTTCGCCCCTCACACAGAAATGATCGGTCTAACAATGGAATGTTCGCCCCTCACACAGAAATGATCGGTCTAACAATGGAATGTTCGGTGTAACACTGAGAGACAGAATACAACAACAAATTCAGCAGAAATGCGTCTAACAAATGATGACGGATCTGCATGTTCATGAGGGAAAGAAGGATTGGATCCCCTTCACAAAACATGACTTAGTACTTGGTGGCAAATCCCTTGTTGGCAATCAGAGGTCAGACGTTTCCTGGAGTTGGCCCCCAGGTTCGCACACATCTCAGGAGGGATTTTGGCCCACTCCTCTTGGCAGATCCTCTCCAAGTCATTAAGGTTTGGTGGCTGACGTTTGGCAATTCGAACTTTCAGCTCCCTCCACAGATTTTCAATCGTATGAAGGTCTGGAGACTGGCTAGGCCACTCCAGGACCTTAATGTGCTTCTTCTTGAGCCGCTCCTTTGTTGCCTTGGCCGTGTGTTTTGGGTCATTGTCATGCTGGAACACCCATCCACCACCCATTTTCAATGGCCTGGCCAGAAGGTTCTCACCCAAGATTTGAGGGTACATTGCCCCGTCCATCTTCCCTTTGATGCGGTGCAGTTGTCCTGTCCCCTTAGCAGAAAAACACCCCCAAAGCAGAGTGTTTCCTCCACCATGTTTCACAGTTGGGATGGTGTTCTTGGGGTCATCGGCAGCATTCCTCCTCCTCCAAACACAGCGAGTTGAGTTGATGCCAAAGAGATGGATTTTGGTCTCCTCTGACCACAACACTTTCAACCAATGTAAGGGACATTCTTCCCACTGACCCCCAATGTAAGGGACATTCTTCCCGCTGACCCCCAATGTAAGGAACATTCTTCCCACTGACCCCCCAATGTAAAGGACATTCTTCCCACTGACCCCCAATGTAAGGGACATTCTTCCCACTGACCCCCAATGTAAGGGACATTCTTCCCACTGACCCCCAATGTAAGGGACATTCTTCCCACTGACCCCCAATGTAAGGGACATTCTTCCCACTGACCCCCAATGTAAGGGACATTCTTCCCACCGACCCCCAATGTAAGGGACATTCTTCCCGCTGATCCCCAATGTAAGCGACATTCTCCCACTGACCCCCAATGTAAGGGACATTCTTCCCACCGACCCCCAATGTAAGGGACATTCTTCCCACTGACCCCCAATGTAAGGGACATTCTTCCCGCTGATCCCCAATGTAAGCGACATTCTCCCACTGACCCCCAATGTAAGGGGCATTCTTCCCACTGACCCCCAATGTAAGGGACATTCTTCCCGCTGATCCCCAATGTAAGCGACATTCTCCCACTGACCCCCAATGTAAGGGACATTCTTCCCACTGATCACCAATGTAAGGGACATTCTTCCCACTGATCCCCAATGTAAGGGACATTCTTCCCACTGACCCCCAATGTAAGGGACGTTCTTCCCACTGATCCCCAATGTAAGGGACATTCTTCCCACTGACCCCCAATGTAAGGGACATTCTTCCCACTGACCCCCAATGTAAGGGACATTCTTCCCACTGACCCCCCAATGTAAGGGACATTCTTCCCACTGACCCCCAATGTAAGGGACATTCTTCCCACTGACCCCCAATGTAAGGGACATTCTTCCTACTGATCCCCAATGTAAGGGACATTCTTCCCACTGACCACCAATGTAAGGGACATTCTTCCCACTGACCCCCAATGTAAGGGACATTCTTCCCACTGACCCCCAATGTAAGGGACGTTCTTCCCACTGACCCCCAATGTAAGGGACATTCTTCCCACTGACCCCCAATGTAAGGGACATTCTTCCCACTGACCCCCAATGTAAGGGACATTCTTCCCACTGACCCCCAATGTAAGGGACGTTCTTCCCACTGACCTCCAATGTAAGGGACATTCTTCCCACTGACCCCCAATGTAAGGGACATTCCTCCCACTGACCCCCAATGTAAGGGACATTCTTCCCACTGACCCCCAATGTAAGGGACATTCTTCCCACTGACCCCCAATGTAAGGGACATTCTTCCCTCTGATCACCAATGTAAGGGACATTCTTCCCACTGACCCCCAATGTAAGGGACATTCTTCCCACTGACCCCCAATGTAAGGGACATTCTTCCCACTGACCCCCAATGTAAGGGACATTCTTCCCACTGACCCCCCAATGTAAGGGACATTCTTCCCACTGATCCCCAATGTAAGGGACATTCTTCCCACTGACCCCCAATGTAAGGGACATTCCTCCCACTGACCCCCAATGTAAGGGACATTCTTCCCACTGACCCCCAATGTAAGGGACATTCTTCCCACTGACCCCCAATGTAAGGGACATTCCTCCCACTGACCCCCCAATGTAAGGGACATTCTTCCCACTGACCCCCAATGTAAGGGACATTCTTCCCACTGACCCCCAATGTGAGGGACATTCCTCCCACTGACCCCCAATGTAAGGGACATTCGTCTGAAAGTTATTTCAAGGGTTCCTCTGTGTAACATACGTTGAGGAGGACTGCTCTAGCATTTGCAGATAATGGAGGGACATGTCTTGGGCGGGGCGACCCTTCGATGTTGGCGATGGCAGAATTCCTGGTCTCCAAGTCTATGATACGAATACGATGGTAATATTGGTGTCATACAAGCACCCTCAGACTGGAAAAGTCTTCACTCCTGGTGGCCCCCGTTGGGCTCTCTGTTGGTATGTTCCACCAAGCAGGTACAATATATGGAATTCAGTATTCCAGCAAGATTTCAGGTCTCTGCCCTGGATGTCCTCATGGGACCGGGCCTTTAATGTTGCCTCTGTAGGCTTCCTTCCCTTCTTAAACAAACACTTGGCTCCTCGAAATCAGCGGTTCTGAGCCCTGTAATTAGTAAACCGAGTTGCAAAGAATAGCCAATCGGACGAGCGCACGTCATATATGTATGTGTGGAGTGCCGGTCCTTCCTTTCCCAAAATAAGGCTCGGACGAGGTTCTCTGAGGACAGATGAGCGAATTTCTTCTCCAACGCCTCTAACAGCTCGTGTCCGAAGGGCTTTGCGAAAACATTAATTGTCTGTTCTGCTAAAGAAAGAAGTTTATACTCCGGATGAAGCCCATCCCGGTCCCTCTTTTATAGGCGAATTGTTTTTTGGAGACCACGTTGGCCGATTGTAATAGGCAGATGCCGCGGTAGATCTTCGTTTTACTGCGAACTCGCGTTCCCCTTGCAGTAAATATCGGCCGGCGGCCCGGTCCTGCCCTGGGGGTGGGGGGAGACAATGGGCCATAAAATTAGTTAAGTGACTCTAAAATGATGTTTCCTGTTTGAAAGATTTAGCTCCTCATAACAACTCTTCGGATCCCGTAATATAAATATTTGCAGCTATTTGTGGGGCATAACCCGGCGGAGATATATGAGCGAGGAACGCATGAGCAGATCCTCATTCCTCTGGAGCTTCGGCATTCACAGCCCACATGCAGACCCGGGGAAATCAAGTGTGTAGAAATCTATTTTTCTAACAATAAAACTTCTGGTGATTTAAAGAACATGTCCACCTTGGAACTGAACTTTAAAGCTGAACTCCAAGCAAGCGGCTTCACCGAATTACACCAATGTGTGAGCCGTCCTAGCCGCCCAAGGGTTTAGCCGGCCATGCGATCCAGGCTGCCCTGCCGGACGGTACCTAAAGGTCCTTGGCCTCACTTTTCTGCAGTGCAGTTAAAGAAGTTCTACCGTTGGAATTGTTACTTTACAGGTCTGGCCCCTACGGATCAAAGCACTTTGCCTCGTGTTTCTAACTCTAGTTGTGAGGTCCAACCTGCCCTCCTCCATTCCTGCCATGGCCGATGTGACAACAGCTTTGAAGGAGACGGCTGGTTTATAGCTGCAGCTTGGCCATGAGCACTTTCCTGAGTCAAGGAATGCCAAGAGGAATGCAGAGGAAGGGGGGACGTGTCAGCCGTCTCTTCAAAGCTGTTGTCAGATCAGTCATGGAAGGATGGGAGAGGGACCTCAAAACTAGGGTTGGGTGGGTGAAGCTGAACGTTGTACTGAGTGTTGCTTGCATTAAGGACCCGATGCATTCAGGGACAAATGCCAGCAAGCGTGCAATGGTCAGGACTGGCTAGCAGCGGCCAGAGGCATAGCCCATCATCCCAAGGTTCAGGACAGGCAGCAACCAGTAGAGTATCTGTTATCCATGAAGAAAGGTCACAGCTGGCAGCAATAGGAAGAGTAATGGGGTCAGTAACAGGAGAATACAGAGACAACAGACGAGGGTGCAAGAGCCAGGGAGCAAAACTATCACAAACTCAGTGTCCAGGACTGGGAGGAGAGTGACACGCCCATGGCTAAGAGGAGAGTGACACGCCCAGGACTGGGAGGAGAGTGACACGCCCATGGCTAAGAGGAGAGTGACACGCCCAGGGCTGGGAGGAGAGTGACACGCCCATGGCTAAGAGGAGAGTGACACGCCCCGGACTGGGAGGAGAGTGACACGCCCATGGCTAAGAAGAGAGTGACACACCCAGGACTGCAAGGAGAGTGACACGCCCATGGCTGGGAGGAGACTGACGCCCATGGCTGTGAGGAGAGTGACACGCCCAGGACTGCGAGGAGAGCGACATGCCCATGGCTGCGAGTAGAATGACATGCCCTGGCTGCAAGGACAGTGAGATGCCCATTGGAATTGTTACTTTACAGGAGTAGAATGACATGCCCATGGCTGCAAGTAGAGTGAGATGCCCATGGCTGCAAATAGAGTGAGATGCCCATGGCTGCAAGTAGAGTGAGATGCCCATGGCTGCAAGTAGAGTGAGATGCCCATGGCTGCAAATAGAGTGAGATGCCCATGGCTGCAAATAGAGTGAGATGCCCATGGCTGCAAGTAGAGTGAGATGCCCATGGCTGCAAGTAGAGTGAGATGCCCATGGCTGCAAGTAGAGTGAGATGCCCATGGCTGCAAGTAGAGTGAGATGCCCATGGCTGCAAATAGAGTGAGATGCCCATGGCTGCAAGTAGAGTGAGATGCCCATGGCTGCAAGTAGAGTGAGATGCCCATGGCTGCAAGTAGAGTGAGATGCCCATGGCTGCAAATAGAGTGAGATGCCCATGGCTGCAAGTAGAGTGAGATGCCCATGGCTGCAAGTAGAGTGAGATGCCCATGGCTGCAAGTAGAGTGAGATGCCCATGGCTGCGAGGAGAGCAACACACCCATGGCTGCAAGTAAAATGACATGCCCATGGCTGCAAGGAGAGTGAGATGCCCATGGCTGCAAGGAGAGTGAGATGCCCATGGCTGCGAGGAGAGTGAGACATCCAGGGCTGCGAGGAGAGCGACACGCCCATGGCTGCGAGGAAATTGATACACCTATGGCTGTGAGTAGAATGACACGCCCATAGCTGCGAGGAGAGCAATATGCCCATGGCTGCGACGAGACCTCACGTCTCAATGATCCGGGACCCAGCAGAGTAAGAATCTGGACAGTCAGGACACGCCCTCTGCGCAGCACATACACTCCCCTTCTACAAAGCTGGGTACGTCATAGGCTAGGCCCATACACTAAATTTTTATTAGTTGCCAAACTAAAGGAGACGATCGTTACACCTGGAGGAAAGGGAGTGAAATCCCTGAAAATGGAAAAGGCTTCTTTACAGTGGGAGCTGCAAAAAAAAAGTGCAATAGACTTCGATAAGTGATAACCAAAAACGCTCCAAATGGACAAAATATCTTCGTAAATCAGGGAACTCCAAACTTTCCAAACAAAGGGTCAGTCTACTGTACTTCAAACTTTATGGGGCCAGTCAGAGTAGAAAATATCTTGGTGTCAGTGGATGGAATAGTGTCCCATCATTGGTATCAGTGGATGGAATAGTGTCCCATCATTGGTGTCAGTGGGAGGAATAGTGCCCCATCATTGGTGTCAGTGGGAGGAATAGTGCCCCATCATTGGTGTCAGTGGGAGGAATAGTGCCCCATCATTGGTGTCAGTGGGGGGAATAGTGCCCCATCATTGGTGTCAGTGGGAGGAATAGTGCCCCATCATTGGTGTCAGTGGGAGGAATAGTGCCCCATCATTGGTGTCAGTGGAAGGAATAGTGCCCCATCATTGGTGTCAGTGGGAGGAATAGTGTCCCATCATTGGTGTCAGTGGGAGGAATAGTGCCCCATCATTGGTGTCAGTGGGGGGAATAGTGCCCCATCATTGGTGTCAGTGGGAGGAATAGTACCCCATAATTGGTGTCAGTGGGAGGAATAGTGCCCCATCATTGGTGTCAGTGGGGGGAATAGTGCCCCATCATTGGTGTCAGTGGGAGGAATAGTGCCCCATCATTGGTGTCTGTGGGAGGAATAGTGTCCCATCATTGGTATCAGTGGATGGAATAGTGCCCCATGATTGGTGTCAGTGGGAGGAATAGTGTCCCATCATTGGTGTCAGAGGGAGGAATAGTGCCCCATCATTGGTATCAGTGGGAGGAATAGTGTCCCATCATTGGTGTCAGTGGGAGGAATATTGCCCCATCATTGGTGTCAGTGGGGGGAATAGTGCCCCATCATTGGTGTCAGTGGGGGGAATAGTGCCCATCATTGGTATCAGTGGGAGGAATAGTGCCCCATCATTGGTGTCAGTGGATGGAATAGTGTCCCATCATTGGTGTCAGTGGGAGGAATACTGTCTCATCATTGGTGTCAGTAGGAGAAATATTGCCCCGTCATTGGTATTAGTGGGAGGAATAGTGCCCCATCATTGGTATCAGTGGGAGGAATAGTGTCCCATCATTGGTGTCAGTGGGAGGAATAGTGCCCCATCATTGGTGTCAGTGGGAGGAATAGTGCCCCATCATAGGTGTCAGTGGGAGGAATAGTGCCCCATCATAGGTGTCAGTGGGAGGAATAGTGTCCCATCATTGGTGTCAGTGGGAGGAATAGTGTCCCATCATTGGTGTCAGTGGGAGGAATAGTGCCCCATCATTGGTGTCAGTGGGGGGAATAGTGCCCCATCATTGGTATCAGTGGGAGGAATAGTGTCCCATCATTGGTGTCATTGGAAGGAATAGTGCCCATCATTGGTATCAGTGGGAGGAATAGTGCCCCATCATTGGTGTCAGTGGATGGAATAGTGTCCCATCATTGGTGTCAGTGGGAGGAATAGTGCCCCATCATTGGTGTCAGTGGGAGGAATAGTGTCCCATCATTGGTGTCATTGGAAGGAATAGTGCCCCATCATTGGTGTCAGTGGGAGGATTAGTGCCTCAAGGACTGGATATAGGAAAGCAAAGGGTTGCATGTGGCCCTCGGGCTGCAGTTTGGAGATCACTGCTGTAAATTAATATTTGTAAAAAAAACACAATAGAAAACCTAACAGGATCCACACTTCGCCTTCTTCTGGATCAACTGCAACCCGACTAACTGCATAACAATGTCCCTAACTGGGGGCTCAGAAACCTCACTGCATGGGGGGCGCGGTCCTGCAGCAACAACTTGATGGATTGGACCCTAAAATCGCCTTTAGTCCCAACATTGCACTAGGAACCCCCAACGGGGAGATTTCTGTTCCCTTCCGATGGGACCATCTGAACCCCGTCAGCTGGAGAAATCAGAGGACCTTTCCCGGCTCCATGCAAAACAAAAGCAAAAAACAAAACTTCTAGAAATAATTCCAGGGTTTCCTTTTGGCCAGAAATGCTCAGCCAGCGAGATCATCCCACCACAGATCTGTCAGAGCGATTGAGGGATCAGGAGGTGCGAATAGCGGCTCCATTGTTAGTAAGATGAGATCGCTCACCTTGGAAGGCCGGAGACATCTGCCAAGAAGCCCTCCCTTCTCCCGGAAGGTGCACACTCTTTACTTTGTTTGGCACAAAAAAAAAAGAAAGTTTAACAGTCCCGTCATTAAGTGGCTGCCGATGGTGACAACACTTGTGGACACATTTGAATTTTCCCCCCACTAATCCCTTATCTCCCAGAGGGGCTGATTAACACTCCATAACCTGCTAGGTATACGGCTCCATTGTGCTGCAATGCGGTTCAGCCAACCCCATCAACTGGGCCAATGCTTCTCCAGGAAGGCCTGAGGGTGGAGAAATACTCAAGAAGAGAGTAGGATAGGATACAAGGGCCCGACTCAAGTGATCTGGGGACCAAAGGCCATTCTAGAAACCAGAGGGAGGCCAAACGTCCAATCCAAAGTCCTGACTGCCCTCCAGAACCTCAGTAGGGGGGACGCCAGAGCCACCAAGCAAAGACATGTGGCCTGTAGGGGGGGACACCAGAGCCACCAAACAAAGGCATGTGGCCTGTAGGGGGCACGCCAGAGCCATCAAACAAAGACATGAGGCCTGTAGGGGGGGACGCCAGAGCCATCAAACAAAGGCATGTGGCCTGTAGGGGGGGACGCCAGAGCCATCAAACAAAGGCATGTGGCCTGTAGGGGGGAATGCCAGAGCCATCAAACAAAGGCATGTGGCCTGTAGGGGGGGATGCCAGAGCCATCAAACAAAGGCATGTGGCCTGTAGGGGGGGATGCTAGAGCCATCAAACAAAGGCATGTGGCCTGTAGGGTTGATGCTAGAGCCATCAAACAAAGGCATGTGGCCTGTAGGGGGGATGCTAGAGCCATCAAACAAAGACATGTGGCCTGTAGGGGGATGCCAGAGCCATCAAACAAAGATATGTGGCCTCAGATAGATATTAAGCAGCCGGAGTTGCTTGCCATAGCCCTGTCTTCCCCATGGATCTGGCCAAACACCTCCAGCTCTGTGATTGGTCTATAATTCAGATAGTGTCCTATTTAAGGCCAACCTGTGCCTGACTGTAAGCCACATTTATCAGATTACTCTCCTGTCTGCTGACCATCCAGACCCTCTACTGCTGGCTAGAATAGAGGTGAGGCGCAGCTATGTATTAGACATCATTGAAATATCATATATGTTGAATGGCGATGTCGCTGCACGGAAGTATTGCCGAAAAAAGGTTCACTGAAGAAAACGAGGTGTTTGAGGATGACAGTTGCCCCGTCTTCGGATTAAATTGACAAGAATGGAATTTGTACAAACAAGTAGCTCCAGCTCTCCGTTGGGTCCCTCCATCCACCATCACAATCCACCATCACAATCCACCATCATCATCCACCATCACCATCCACCATCACTATCCACCATCACCATTCACCATCATCATCCACCATCACCATCTACCATCACCATCCACCATCACCATCCACCATCATCATCCACCATCATCATCCACCATCACCATCTACCATCACCATCCACCATCACCATCATCATCCACCATCATCATCCACCATCACCATCCACCATCACTATCCACCATCACCATTCACCATCATCATCCACCATCACCATCACCATTCACCATCATCATCCACCATCACTATCCACCATCACCATCTACCATCACCATCCACCATCACCATCCACCATCATCATCCACCATCAGCATCCACCATCACCATCCACCATCAGCATCCACCATCACCATCCACCATCACCATCCACCATCATCATCCACCATCAGCATCCACCATCCACCCATCCACCATCACCATCTACCATCACCATCCACCATCATCATCCACCATCACCATCCACCCATCCACCATCCACCATCATCATCCACCATCACCATCTACCATCACCATCCACCATCATCATCCACCATCACCATCCACCATCCCCCCATCCACCATCACCATCTACCATCCACCATCACCATCTACCATCACCATCCAACATCATCATCCACCGTCACCATCCACCATCACCATTCACCATCATCATCCACCATCACTATCCACCATCACCATCACCATCCACCATCACCATCCACCATCATCATCCACCATCAGCATCCACCATCCACCCATCCACCATCACCATCTACCATCACCATCCACCATCATCATCCACCATCACCATCCACCATCCACCCATCCACCATCACCATCTACCATCACCATCCACCATCATCATCCACCATCACCATCCACCATCCACCCATCCACCCATCCACCATCACCATCTACCATCACCATCCAACATCATCATCCACCGTCACCACCCACCATCACCATCAGCAGCATCCACCATCACCATCCACCGTCACCATCCATCATCATCATCCACCATCACCATCCACCATTATCATCCACCCTCAGCATCCACCATCACCATCCACCATCATCATCCACCATCACCATCCACCATCCATCATCAGCATCCACCATCACCATCCACTATCATCATCCACCATCACCATCCACCATCACTATCCACCATCACTATCCACCCTCATCATCTACCATCAGCATCCACCCTCATCATCCACCATCACCATCCACCATCACCATCCACCCTCATCATCTACCATCATCATCCACCATCACCATCCACCCTCATCATCCACCATCCATCATCATCATCCACCATCACCATCCACCATTATCATCCACCCTCAGAATCCACCATCATCATCCACCATCATCATCCACCATCACCATCCACCATCACCATCCCCCATCATCATCATCCACCATCCACCATCACCATCCATCATCAGCATCCACCATCACCATCCACCATCATCATCCACCATCACCATCCACAATCATCATCCACCATCACCATCCACCATCACCATCCACCATCACTATCCACCCTCATCATCTACCATCAGCATCCACCCTCATCATCCACCATCACCATCCACCATCACTATCCACCCTCATCATCCACCATCACCACCCACCATCACCATCCACCATCACCATCCACCATCCACCATCATCATCCACCATCACCATCTACCATCACCATCCACCATCACCATCCACCATCACCATCCACCATCACCACCCACCATCACCATCCACCATCACCATCCACCATCCACCATCATCATCCACCATCACCATCTACCATCACCATCCACCATCACCATCCACCATCACCACCCACCATCACCATCCACCCTCATCATCCACCATCACCATCCACCATCACCACCCACCATCACCATCACCATCCACCATCACATATCGGAGAAAACGTTTGTCATGTGACACTTCCGATCTTCAAAACGAAACCATACGGCAATAAAACACTCCGATCCAACATTCGCCCCTCTAATACGGATCGCATTTCCCGGCCCTGACGGGTTAATAAATAAATGGCGCCAAATTTAGATTTCTTTTTTTTTTTTTCCTTTCATTTTATATCTGTGCCAGTTTGCTACTTTATGCGTTCGCACTGAATTCAGCGGTTTGGGGGGAATAAAAAAAAAATTCTCCAGACTAGACCAGCTGAAGAAACGTCCGCGGTGGCTGTTGACTTTATACTGGTAACTTTTTTTTTTTTTTAAATAAACCCGATATAAAAATGACGGCTTTTTTAAACAAACCGCTGCCAAACTGGCAGCAGAAAAGAGGTTTTTTTGGGTCTGCGTTTGGCATGTTATCTTGAGAAACTCGTACAGCTGCCTTCAACCAGCCATTCTTGTTTCACGGGAGAGAGAGGGGAAAAAAAAAAAGAGTTGTCACTTTGGAGAAGGCAAATTTTTGAGGATTAGCAAGTCTAGGCCGCAGTCTGTAACAGTTATGGGGGACAGGAAAATTATAATCAGACGCAGCACCTGCTGAACGTTTCTCAGTTCGCACCAAAGCCTCGCCAGGCAGGTAGAGGTGAAGGGCAAGTAGGAGACCACCCAGGACCGGGGTAATTAAAAACGTGTTCTCACAGCTCGCTCTGAAAGCCGCGCTCTACGTGAGCGAAATGACCTCCCGAAAATCAGGTGGTGATTTAAAGTAGCTGCCCTGCCAATGCAACGTGTTACTTTATGGCATGGGAACCGCTTGTTGGCCTCCCATCAGCAATAATTCACATGCTCAGACGGTATTCCGCACTCCCTGCCGCATTGGGAGACATCTTTGTTGTGGTACGGTCTTCTGGGAAGCCATGGTGGAGATCTGCTACATTCTATGGGGGGGTCGTGGTGGAAGTGCGAAGGCTGGGAAACTCCGCAATGTGCTTCCTTTACTGAGGCGACCAGAAACGGATTTCTTGTGTTGGGTTATGACTACAGACTAGGTCAGAAAAAAGTATTTAGACAGCAAAACTATTGGGTCAGAGAACCCTAGTGAGGTGGGCAGGGGCGGACTGACAACCTATGGGGCCCCCGGGCAATAGGGGATCAGGGGGGCCCCTGTGTCCTTGCCCAAACTCAAAAAAGCCTATGAAAAAGGTACCAGGGGCATCTCATGGGGCCCCCTACTGACCCCGGGCCCTCGGGCAGTGCCCGAGTTTCCAAATGGTCAGTCTGGCCCTGGAGGTGGGTGAAGCACTTTATCTGTTGCAGGGGCGGACTGACCATTCGAGCACTCGGCACTGCCCGAGGGCCCGGGGTCAGTAGGGGGCCCCATGAAATGCCCCTGGTACCAATTATAGGCTTTTTTGGGCGTGCTTTGAGTGTGGGCAAGGACACAGGGCCCCATGATCCCCTATTGCTTGGGAGCCCTTTGAGTTGTCAGTCCGCCCCTGCTCTGTTGTTCATAGAACCCCAAACAAGGTATTCTTCAGTGGAAGAAGGGACGCTGGTCCTCCTGGGCACCGGGGCTGGGTGGCAGAGTGGAATGAGGGGAGCCGTGAGCAGGGCTGCTGCTAGAAACCACGGGGCCCCATACAGCCAACCTGACAGGCCCCCCCCCCCCAAAAAAAAAAAAAATAACAACACAGCAACACAGTTTACTGTATGAATGAACACAGTGAGTGATTGATACTGATCACTCATTGTGTTCATTCATAAAAGGGGCTGGTAAATGTGACAGATTTACTGGAACCTTCCCCCCGCGTTACATCCTGAAGGATTCTATTGTCCCGTTGCTTGTAGCTGCCAGTGGGAAGGAAGGAAAGGAGGGTAAGCTGGCAGCACTACGGGGGTGGGGGCACACAGGGGGGCCAGGGCAGCCGGGGTAAACATACGGTGCACAAGGAGGGTGATGTGGGGTATTTACTGGAACTGATCCCCTGTATGCCAGCAGGGGGGCCCAGGCAGCTGGGTGAATCAGATGTAGGCAGAGAGGGTGATAAATTGTTCCAATCACCCTCCCTGCCTACATCTGATTCACCCCCCCCTGCTGGCCTGGGGCCCCTATAGGAGGACTGGTGGTATCCCCTTATCCACGGTCCTGGTCGTGAGACTCCAAGAAGGGAGCCACTGTGACGGTGAGTCGCTCTCCCTCCGGGTGGGGGTCACAATGGTGTGTGGGGGAGTCGCACATGGGGGGGAGCAATAGATTTTTAGTATTGCCTAGGGCAGCACAAATTCTAAATACACCCCCAGGGGCACACTGACAACTCATGGGGCCCCCGGGCAATAGGGGTTCACGGGGCCCCTGTGTCCTTGCCCAAACTCAAAAAGCCTATGAAAAAGGTACCAGGGGCATCTCATGGGGCCCCCTACTGACCCTGGGCCCTCGGGCAGTGCCAGAGTTTCCAAATGATCAGTCCGCCCCTGTACACCCCTGATAAGTAAATGCTTGAAGGTCCTAAAATCATTCCGAAAATGGTAGTGAACCAGAAGGATGACCGTTCATCAGTCCCAGGTTAGTGCTCTTGGTCATCAGTCCCAGGTTAGTGCTCTTGGTCATCAGTCCCAGGTTAGTGCTCTTGGTCATCAGTCCCAGGTTAGTGCTCTTGCTCATCAGTCCCAGGTTAGTGCTCTTGGTCATCAGTCCCAGGTTAGTGCTCTTGGTCATCAGTCCAGGTTAGTGCTCTTGGTCATCAGTCCAGGTTAGTGCTCTTGGTCATCAGTCCAGGTTAGTGCTCTTGGTCATCAGTCCCAGGTTAGTGCTCTTGGTCATCAGTCCAGGTTAGTGCTCTTGGTCATCAGTCCCAGGTTAGTGCTCTTGGTCATCAGTCCCAGGTTAGTGCTCTTGGTCATCAGTCCCAGGTTAGTGCTCTTGGTCATCAGTCCCAGGTTAGTGCTCTTGGTCATCAGTCCAGGTTAGTGCTCTTGGTCATCAGTCCCAGGTTAGTGCTCTTGGTCATCAGTCCCAGGTTAGTGCTCTTGGTCATCAGTCCCAGGTTAGTGCTCTTGGTCATCAGTCCCAGGTTAGTGCTCTTGGTCATCAGTCCAGGTTAGTGCTCTTGGTCATCAGTCGCAGGTTAGTGCTCTTGGTCATCAGTCGCAGGTTAGTGCTCTTGGTCATCAGTCGCAGGTTAGTGCTCTTGGTCATCAGTCCCAGGTTAGTGCTCTTGGTCATCAGTCCCAGGTTAGTGCTCTTGGTCATCAGTCCCAGGTTAGTGCTCTTGGTCATCAGTCCCAGGTTAGTGCTTTTGGTCATCAGTCCAGGTTAGTGCTCTTGGTCATCAGTCCAGGTTAGTGCTCTTGGTCATCAGTCCAGGTTAGTGCTCTTGGTCATCAGTCCAGGTTAGTGCTCTTGGTCATCAGTCGCAGGTTAGTGCTCTTGGTCATCAGTCCAGGTTAGTGCTCTTGGTCATCAGTCGCAGGTTAGTGCTTTTGGTCATCAGTCCAGGTTAGTGCTCTTGGTCATCAGTCGCAGGTTAGTGCTCTTGGTCATCAGTCCCAGGTTAGTGCTCTTGGTCATCAGTCCAGGTTAGTGCTCTTGGTCATCAGTCCAGGTTAGTGCTCTTGGTCATCAGTCGCAGGTTAGTGCTCTTGGTCATCAGTCCAGGTTAGTGCTCTTGGTCATCAGTCGCAAGTTAGTGCTCTTGCTCATCAGTCCCAGGTTAGTGCTCTTGGTCATCAGTCGCAGGTTAGTGCTCTTGGTCATCAGTCCCAGGTTAGTGCTCTTGCTCATCAGTCACAGGTTAGTGCTCTTGGTCATCAGTCGCAGGTTAGTGCTCTTGGTCATCAGTCCCAGGTTAGTGCTTTTGGTCATCAGTCGCAGGTTAGTGCTCTTGGTCATCAGTCCCAGGTTAGTGCTCTTGGTCATCAGTCCAGGTTAGTGCTCTTGGTCATCAGTCCAGGTTAGTGCTCTTGGTCATCAGTCCCAGGTTAGTGCTCTTGGTCATCAGTCCAGGTTAGTGCTCTTGGTCATCAGTCACAGGTTAGTGCTCTTGGTCGTCTGTCCCAGGTTAGTGCTCTTGGTCATCTGTCCCAGGTTAGTGCTCTTGGTCATCAGTCCAGGTTAGTGCTCTTGGTCATCAGTCCAGGTTAGTGCTCTTGGTCATCAGTCCCAGGTTAGTGCTCTTGGTCATCAGTCCCAGGTTAGTGCTCTTGGTCATCAGTCGCAGGTTAGTGCTCTTGGTCATCAGTCCCAGGTTAGTGCTCTTGGTCATCAGTCCCAGGTTAGTGCTCTTGGTCATCAGTCCAGGTTAGTGCTCTTGGTCATCAGTCCAGGTTAGTGCTCTTGGTCATCAGTCCCAGGTTAGTGCTCTTGGTCATCAGTCCGAGGTTAGTGCTCTTGGTCATCAGTCCCAGGTTAGTGCTCTTGGTCATCAGTCCAGGTTAGTGCTCTTGGTCATCAGTCCAGGTTAGTGCTCTTGGTCATCAGTCCCAGGTTAGTGCTCTTGGTCATCAGTCCCAGGTTAGTGCTCTTGGTCATCAGTCGCAGGTTAGTGCTCTTGGTCATCAGTCCAGGTTAGTGCTCTTGGTCATCAGTCCAGGTTAGTGCTCTTGGTCATCAGTCCCAGGTTAGTGCTCTTGGTCATCAGTCGCAGGTTAGTGCTCTTGGTCATCAGTCCAGGTTAGTGCTCTTGGTCATCAGTCCAGGTTAGTGCTCTTGGTCATCTGTCGCAGGTTAGTGCTCTTGGTCATCAGTCCCAGGTTAGTGCTCTTGGTCATCAGTCCAGGTTAGTGCTCTTGGTCATCAATCCAGGTTAGTGCTCTTGGTCATCAGTCCCAGGTTAGTGCTCTTGGTCAGAATTCAAAAGTGTTTTTATTAGTAGACCTCAAGCAACACTCCTTCAGAAATGTACAGATAAAGGCCTCTATCAGAGGAGGGACTCCTGAGAAATGTTAGCATTCACCAATAAATGGCTTCCCCTACCGGACAGATTTATGGCCTCATCCATTTATAGCAAAGTCCAGTTTACTGTCTGCAGTGAGTTAGGACGTGGATAACGGTCTCTCCTTCAATGGGTTGGGACTCCCACGCTCCAGTCATAGTGGTAATTGGGCAGAAGAACGATTTCAGTGAAATTCGCATTATCATGATTGATTCATTTCACCATCTGCAAAGTTTCACCACCAAAGCAGCATCTCCTAACTTCACTCGCTGTTCTGCTTCCATGACCCTCGTGAGCCTTCATACACCGCTGTAGCATCTTCCTACAATAGGTTGCTTGAGAGGTTCAGGTGAATTTAGCTTTTTAACTCCTCTGGTGGTGTGCGATTATTTCTGCGATTATCTCATTGGTAGAAGGTCCCCTGCCTTCTGGTGGATTCTAGAATGTAGTTTATTGGAAGAGGTTGACCCTGGGCCTGAATATTCACATGGTTTCAGACAATCCCTTGGGGAGAAGATGCCCAGTAGGCATTTAGGTTTTGTAGGCAACCCACCCACCTGAGAGAGCCTTCCGCTACCACTGCCCCCATACACCAGCCACCAACCTCATGGTGAGAGAGTAGGGACACTCACCTTCACATTTCCAGGAATGAAAGCCTACACCGTCATGAAACCCACAGCCTCTCTTGGAACCCACCAAGCTATCACAGTGCAGGAAAAGTGACCATGTGCACTCTTCACACTTGGGATCCTCACCAAGAAGCAAGAATGATGGTGGAGCGCCCCTACTGGACACTGGTAAGAACAGATACTGCACTTGATCTTAGCAAAAAGGCAGAGAAGCAGCACCAGTTGTTACCTACGGCCAAGACCAGGCACAAGCACACTGACCTTGCTCCACTGTTTTGTTTTGGTTCTTTTTTGTTCGTTTGTTTTTTTTCTCCATATGCCATACTTTTGTTTTTGAACATTAGGGAGAGTGTTCTGATCCGATTGCAAAGGACCATGGTAACCGTAATTCGCATACTATTTTGCCTATTCAAAAATATGCAAGTTTGTTGGCTCAAACACACACTGATCCAACAAATCACCCCTCCCACCAGACCCTGCTTCCATGAATAATGATGATTTTGGATCATACTATTTTACCTCAGGGAGAGCAGTGAATCTAATTAGCATATTTGCTACGTACCATAAATTGGGAACCTGAGACTAGGATGATGCAAAACCTATGAAATAACATCACATCTGAGTCTCACAATTACATCCCCATCTGGGGAGAGAGAGAGCAAATATGCTAATTAGATACAATGCTCTCCCTAAGATAAATAGTATGGTCCAAAATCATCCTTATTCATTGTAGCAGGGGGGGGAATGGGAGGCATATGTTTGAATAATCCTGTCCTTCTTGCAAAAAAATAAAAGGTATGCAAATTATGGTGGGTTTTCTGGGTGGGCAATGTGTCAGATTTGAATAATCACTCTCATCAGTCTATCATGAATGCTGCTGCCAGACTCATCTACCTTACTAACTGTTCCGTATCTATCCCTCTCTGCCAATCCCTGCACTGGCCTCCACTCAATGTCCTCCAACCCTCCCTGCCAATCCCTCCGCTGGCCTCCACTCAGTGCACTCCACCCCTCTCTGCCAATCCCTCTACTGGCCTCCATTCAGTGTCCTCCACCCCTCTCTGCCACTCCCTCCAATGGCCTCCACTCACTGTCCTCCACCCCTCTCTGCCACTCCCTCCAATGGCCTCCACTCACTGTCCTCCACCCCTCTCTGCCAATCCCTCCACTGGCCTCCACTCAGTGTCCTCCACCCCTCTCTGCCAATCCCTCCACTGGCCTCCACTCAGTGTCCTCCACCCCTCTCTGCCAATCCCTCTACTGGCTTCCCATTGCCCAACAAATAAAATTCCAAACATTAACAATAACATTTAAAGCCATTTATAACTCCGCCCCAAATTACAGCACCAATCTTGTCTCTAAATATCACCTTGAGTTGGTTTGGCTTTCAGTTGCCTAAAGTAGGATTTCTCAACCACAGTTCCATGGAACCCTAGGTTTCTTGAGGGGTTGCAGGGGTTCCTTGAGAACCTGCCCCTCAGATAAGTTCCCACTGACACCATTGATTTTTTTAGCTGTAAAAGGGGTAAATCTTCCCACCAACCGCCAATGTAAGGGACATTCTTCCCACTGACCCCTAATGTAAGGGACATTCTTCCCACTGATCCCCAATGTAAGGGACATTCTTCCCACTGACCCCCAATGTAAGGGACATTCTTCCCACTGACCCCCAATGTAAGGGACATTCTTCCCACTGACCCCCAATGTAAGGGACATTCTTCCCACTGACCCCCAATGTAAGGGACATTCTTCCCACTGACCCCCAATGTAAGGGACATTCTTCCCACTGATCACCAATGTAAGGGACATTCTTCCCACTGATCACCAATGTAAGGGGCATTTTTCCCACTGACCCCCAATGTAAGGGACATTCTTCCCACTGACCCCCAATGTAAGGGACATTCTTCCCACTGATCCCCAATGTAAGTGACATTCTTCCCACTGATCCCCAATGTAAGGGACATTCTTCCCACTGATCACCAATGTAAGGGACATTCTTCCCACTGATCCCCAATGTAAGGGACATTCTTCCCACTGACCCCCAATGTAAGGGACATTCTTCCCACTGATCACCAATGTAAGGGACATTCTTCCCACCGACCCCCAATGTAAGGGGCGTTCTTCCCACCGACTCCCAATGTAAGGGACGTTCTTCCCACTGACCCCCAATGTAAGGGACATTCTTCCCACTGACCCCCAATGTAAGGGACATTCTTCCCACTGACCCCCAATGTAAGGGACATTCTTCCCACTGACCCCCAATGTAAGGGGCATTCTTCCCACCGACCCCCAATGTAAGGGGCGTTCTTCCCACTGACCCCCAATGTAAGGGACATTCTTCCCACTGACCCCCAATGTAAGGGACATTCTTCACACTGACCCCCAATGTAAGGGACATTCTTCCCACTGATCACCAATGTAAGGGACATTCTTCCCACTGATCACCAATGTAAGGGACATTCTTCCCACTGATCACCAATGTAAGGGGCATTTTTCCCACTGACCCCCAATGTAAGGGACATTCTTCCCACTGACCCCCAATGTAAGGGACATTCTTCCCACTGATCCCCAATGTAAGGGACATTCTTCCCACTGATCCCCAATGTAAGGGACATTCTTCCCACTGATCACCAATGTAAGGGACATTCTTCCCACTGATCCCCAATGTAAGGGACATTCTTCCCACTGACCCCCAATGTAAGGGACATTCTTCCCACTGATCACCAATGTAAGGGACATTCTTCCCACCGACCCCCAATGTAAGGGACGTTCTTCCCACCAACCCCAATGTAAGGGACATTCTTCCCACTGACCCCCAATGTAAGGGACGTTCTTCCCACTGACCACCAATGTAAGGGACGTTCTTCCCACTGACCACCAATGTAAGGGACGTTCTTCCCACTGACCACCAATGTAAGGGACATTCTTCCCACTGACCCCCAATGTAAGGGACATTCTTCCCTCTGACCACCAATGTAAGGAGCATTCTTCCCACTGACCTCCAATGTAGGGACGTTCTTCCCACCGACCCCCAATGTAAGGGACGTTCTTCCCACTGACCCCCAATGTAAGGGATATTCTTCCCACCGACCCCCAATGTAAGGGACATTCTTCCCACCGACCCCCAAAGTAAGGGACATTCTTCCCACCGACCCCCAATGTAAGGGACGTTCTTCCCACTGACCCCCAATGTAAGGGACATTCTTCCCACTGACCCCCAATGTAAGGGACATTCTTCCCACTGACCCCCAATGTAAGGGACATTCTTCCCACTGACCCCCAATGTAAGGGGCATTCTTCCCACCGACCCCCAATGTAAGGGGCGTTCTTCCCACCGACTCCCAATGTAAGGGACGTTCTTCCCACTGACCCCCAATGTAAGGGACATTCTTCCCACTATTGTGTCTTGAGTTGTAGATATAGTAATCTTTAGTAGGGGTTCCCGGAGATATTTCAAGGGTTCCTCTGCGTTGAGGAAAGCTGGCCTACAGAGTTTTTGAAGATGCTTCCTAGTTGCACTGAGCTGCTTTACAATCAAATTAATTTGTATGGGGATAGAAATGAGCTTAGATGTAAAAACTGAACACTTGCTACATGACAAGGGTAGAATATACGCCTTCCAACCTAACCAAGCCTACTAGGCCACACCCTCCACCGTCCCATATCCTCAACTGTCCCATACCCTCCACCGTCCCATACCCTTCCCCATCCCATACCCTCCACCATTCCATATCCTCCACTGTCCCATACCCTCCACTGTCCCATACCCTCAACCATCCCATACCCTCCACCATTCCATACCCTCCACCGTCCCATACCCTCCACCATCCCATACCCTCGCCCATCCCATACCCTCCACTGTCCCATACCCTCCACTGTCCCATACCCTCCACCATCCCATACCCTCCCCGTCCCATACCCTCCACCATTCCATACCCTCCACCATTCCATATCCTCCACCGTCCCATACCCTCCACTGTCCCATACCCTCAACCGTCCCATACCCTCCACCATTCCATACCCTCCACCATTCCATATCCTCCACCGTCCCATACCCTCCACTGTCCCATACCCTCAACCGTCCCATACCCTCCACCATTCCATACCCTCCACTGTCCCATACCCTCCACCGTCCCATACCCTCGCCCGTCCCATACCCTCCACTGTCCCATACCCTCCACTGTCCCATACCCTCCACCGTCCCATACCCTCGCCCGTCCCATACTCTCCACTGTCCCATACCCTCCACCATCCCTGCTATACAAAATACACAAACCAAGTTTTTGGAGTCAGAATGGCCGGAGCAGCCTTTTATTAACCAATAAATTATTTCAACATAACATTCCAAATTGTAAACGAGGAAAAAACATGGCGGTCATTCGATGGCCATAAACCCAACTTCACTTTTGCGGAAAACATTTCTTCAACTTAGGCCCCCAGCTGCAACCCACCGGCTCGAGGACAATTCTACTTATCCCCAGCTGCAACCCACCGGCACGGGGACAATCCTACTTTTCCCCAGCCACAACCCACCGGCTCTGAGGCAATCCTACTTATCCCCAGCCACAACTCACCGGCTCGGGAACATTCCTACTTATGCCAAGCCGCAACCCACCGGCTCAAGGACAATCCTACTTATCCCCAGCCGCAACCCACCGGCTCGAGGACAATCCTACTTTTCCCCAGCCACAACCCACCGGCTCTGAGGCAATCCTACTTATCCCCAGCCACAACCCACCGGCTTGAGGACAATCCTACTTATCCCCAGCCGTAACCCACCGGCTTGAGGACAATCCTACTTATTCCCAGCCGCAACCCACCGGCTCGAGGACAATCCTACTTTTCCCCAGCCGCAACCCACCGGCTCTGAGGCAATCCTACTTATCCCCATCCACAACCCACCGGCTCGAGGACAATCGTACTTATCTCCAGCCACAACCCACCGGCTCTGAGGCAATCCTACTTATCCCCAGCCACAACCCACCGGCTCTGAGGCAATCCTACTTATCCCCAGCCACAACCCACCGGCTCGAGGACAATCGTACTTATCCCCAGCCTCAACCCACCATCTCGGGGACAATCCTACTTATCTCCAGCTGCAACCCACCGGCTCGGGGACAATCCTACTTATCCCCAGCCACAACACACCGGCTCGAGGACAATCCTACTCATCCCCAGCCGCAACCCACCGACTCGGGGACAATCCTACTTATCTCCAGCTGCAACCCACCGACTCGGCGACAATCCTACTTATCTCCAGCCACAACACACCGCTTTGGGGACAATCCTACTTATCTCTAGCCACAACACACCGGCTCGGAGAGAATCCTACTTATCCTCAGTGACCACCATTTTACCTATTCTGAGTAAACTTGAATGTACCGAGGTCCCCATACCACCGATGGGTCCCGAATCTGTCTCCATACAGAATTATTTCCTCCTCCAAAGACCAACCACCGCCAAGGCCGCCGTGACAATCCAAACCAAAGCACGAAGGGAAGGAACCTTCTTCTTCTTCCAAACTTCCCCCACTGGACTTCCCGAGGACAGACCCTCCTTTTCCTGGGAGACCCTCCCCAACATCCCCCATCCAATAAAGTAAGCGTTAATCCCCAAAACTTTCTTCCCATAATTCCCCCCAGTCATGTCCACTCTGCATTATTTATTTTTTTGCTCTGGGCCTACCTTGCTACGTTATTGAATATCGCCCCTCGGCAGTTCCTCTAGTCCCCCCAGGCACTGATCCCATCTAGGAGTCTCTTGCCTCTCATTCTGGAGCCCATGTTGGACTGTATGGGAGTTGCTGTCTATTACACGGCAGGGAACGTACAGTTCAATGGAGGGGGCGGCACCGCTTCAGCCGTAAATCTGTCCGGCCGCGCAGTTTATTGCATTTTTATAACTGTATAAGAGATTAATGACGTGACGCGGAAATCTCCACCAGCCCAGAAATGTCAGCCGCTTACATATCTTTATTTCTCCGTGAAATATTAGCTGATGCATAAATTTAGTGGTTGGTCTCTACGATTTCAGCGCAGAACGCACCCGTGATTAAAACCAGAGTGAGCCCTGCAAAACGAAAGCGTTAAACCCCCCCGGCTAATACTCGGCATAAAAACGTGAAATCACATTCACCGACCGCGGGGGAGGGGCGGCCTACCAAACTCTGGATTCTGAGGACAACGCCAAGCGGGGACATCGAAGTCTGGTCATTGCAATGTACTAAGGTGTCATAAGTGCAGATATTTCACTGCACCTGTCATCGCCGAACACACGAGGATGAGGAAGGACCATTGTAGATTCAGGGGCGGACTGACCATTCGGGAACTCGGGCACTGCCCGAGGGCCCGGGGTCAGTAGGGGGCCCCATGAGATGTCCCTGGTACCTTTCATAGGCTTTTTTGGGTGTGGTTTGAGTTTGGGCAAGGACACAGGGGCCCCATGATCCCCTATTGCCCGGGGGCCCCATGAGTTGTCAGTCCGCCCCTGTGTAGATTGTAAGCTCTCAGGACTGGGGCCCTCCTAACCCTCCTGTACTGAATTGTATTGTCAAAGTACATTGTATTTGTATTGTCTCCCTTTATTTTGTAAAACTGTGAAAACTGTTGGTGCTATAGAAATCCTGAATAATAATAATAATAATAATATAAATCCTGAATAATAATAATATAAATCCTGAATAATAATAATATTATAAATCCTGACTAAAAATAATATAAATCCTGAAGAATAAGAATAATAATAATAATATAAATCCTGAATAATAATAATATAAATCCTGAATAATAATAATAACAATAATAATAATATAAATCCTGAATAATAATAATATAAATCCTGAATAATAATAATAATATAAATCCTGACTAAAAATAATATAAATCCTGAAGAATAAGAATAATAATAATAATAATATAAATCCTGAATAATAATAATAATAATAATAATATAAGTCTTGACTAAAAGTAATATAAATCCTGTATTATAATAATAATATAAATCCTGAATAATAATAATAAAAAAAAACAATATATACAGTGGGGATGGAAAGTTTGGGCACCCCAGCTAAAAATTTGTTTTAATGTGCATAAAGAAGCCAAGGAAAGATGGAAAAATCTCCAAAAGGCAGCAAATTACAGATTAGACATTCTTATAATATGTCAACAAAAGTTAGATTTTATTTCCATCATTTACACTTTCAAAATAACAGAAAACAAAAAAAATGGCGTCTGCAAAAGTTTGGGCACCCTGCAGAATTTCTAGCATGCACTGCCCCCTTTGCCAAGCTGAGACCTGCCAGTGTCATGGATTGTTCTCAATCATCGTCTGGGAAGACCAGGTGATGTCAATCTCAAAGGTTTTAAGTGCCCCGACTCATCTGACCTTGCCCCAACAATCAGCACCATGGGTTCTTCTAAGCAGTTGTCTAGAAAACTGAAACTGAAAATAGTTGACGCTCACAAAGCTGGAGAAGGCTATAAGAAGATAGCAAAGCGTTTTCAGATGTCAATATCCTCTGTTCGGAATGTCATTAAGGAATGGCAGTCATCAGGAACAGTGGAAGTTAAAGCAAGATCTGGAAGACCAAAGAAAATATCAGACAGAACAGCTCGCAGGATTGTGAGAAAAACAATTGAAAACCCACGTTTGACTGCACGATCCCTCCAGAAAGATCTGGCAGACACTGGAGTTGTGGTCACTATTCCACTATAAAGAGATACTTGTACAAATATGGTCTTCATGGAAGAGTCATCAGAAGAAAACCTCTTCTACGTCCTCACCACATAAATCATCGTTTGAACTTTGCAAATGAACATATAGACAAGCCTGATGCATTTTGGAAACAAGTTCTGTGGACCGATGAGGTTAAAATTGAACTTTTTGGCCGGTATGAGCAAAGGTACGTTTGGAGAAGAAGGGGCACAGAATTTAATGAAAGGAACCTCTGTCCAACTGTTAAGCATGGGGTTGGATCAATCATGCTTTGGGGTTGTGTTGCAGCCAGTGGCACAGAGAACATCTCACGAGTAGAAGGAAAAATGGATTCAATAAAATTTCAGCAAATTTTGGATG
>NW_028321860.1:0-55488 GCF_062004578.1 Staurois parvus | reverse complement strand
GTGCTTTACACACCCAAGTTCTTTTATACGCCAGGAACCTTTATACACCCTGTGATGGGAGTCACTTTGGGTGGGGGCCCATGGAACCCAGCTCACTTTGGAGATGTGGGGAGACCCCTGTCTCAGCTCCCCATATCCCTCTTATGTGTAAGTCACCCTGTGCCTGTTAGGGGTGCAGGGTGATCTGTCCTAATATTGTGTAGACATGTATAGGTGGGGTGGGGGGTTGTTGATTGTTTAATGCCATGTGGTTGCATCCCATTGTTCTATTGTGTATCTTGCTTGAGAGCAAACTATTATGGGATGTATGTGTTTGTGTATTGGCTTGGTGGGGGGTGTCTCCAGCAGCCCTCCCTCCTGATGGGACTGTCTGTTGGTGTGTCTCTTGTCACTAAATGTAGATTGCCCCGCCCTGTGTCATTATGCAGGGAGGGGGGAACTGTTCCCTTGAGTGTATTATTATTATTATACAGTATTTATATAGCACCAATAGTTTGCTCAGCGCTGTACATTAAAATGGGAGACAGTAACAATACAATTCAATACACGAGGGGTTAGAGGGCCCTGCTCTTTGGAGCTTACAATCTAGGAGGGAGGGGATAGTGGTACAGGAGGAGATAGCTGTGGGGGATGGAATGGTAGGAAGAGTGAAGGAGATCGGCAATTAGTTGAGGGCGAGGTAGGCTTCCCTGAAAAGAGTAGGTGACAGTCTGATGGATTGGGGTAGGGAGTTCCAGAGGATGGGGGAAGCCCTGAAGAAGTCCTGGAGACAGGCATGGGAGGAGGAGACCAGGGAACTAGAGAATAGGAGGTCTTGTGAGGAGCGGAGAGTGCGTTTTGGGTGGTATAAGGTTGTCAGATCGGTGATGTAGTTTGGGGCAGTGTTATGAATGGCTTTGTATGTCAATGTTAGTAATTTGAATTTTATGCGTTGGGCAATCGGAAGCCAGTAGAGGGATTAGCAGAGGGGGGTGGCGGACACTGAGTGGAGGCCAGTGGAGGGATTGGCAGAGGGGGGTGGAGGACACTGAGTGGAGGCCAGTAGAGGGATTAGCAGAGGGGGGTGGCGGACACTGAGTGGAGGCCAGTGGAGGGATTGGCAGAGGGGGGTGGAGGACACTGAGTGGAGGCCAGTGGAGGGATTGGCAGAGGGGGGTGGAGGACACTGAGTGGAGGCCAGTGGAGGGATTGGCAGAGGGGGGTGGAGGACACTGAGTGGAGGCCAGTGGAGGGATTGGCAGAGGGGGGAGGCGGATACGGAGCGGTTGGTAAGGTGAATAAGTCTGGCCACAGAATTCAGGATAGACTGAAGCGGGGATAGTCTCTGATGAGGCAGGTCAGTGAGGAGGGAGTTGCAGTAATCGAGGCATGATATGATGAGGGAGCGGATGAGTTGCTTTGTAGTTTCCGGGGTTAGGAACGTATTTTGGAGATGTTGCGGAGGTGGAGTCTACATGGGTTTGTCAGTGATTGGACCTGGGGCTGGAAAGACAGATTGGAGTCTAGGATGACACCTAGTACTCTGGCATGGGGGTGGGACTGATGGTGGCATTGTTGGTCATGATGGAGAAGTCAGGGGAGTGTATATATCTTGTATCTGGGTTAAAATAAACTAGTCTACTTCCTGGTTTACTTCAAGACCGGTGTTGTCTAGTCTTGTATGGTCAGCTGTGGTGTCTATGGTCGGTGTTCGGACGGGGAAGCAGTATTCTAATGAAAGTACCCAAGCGCAGACTGGGTCGGTTCCTTTACACACCCCTTTAGGGTAACTTCAGACTAGGCTTGGAGCACTTGATACAACTTTTACTGAGCAAATGCAGCATAGTCCATCATGAACAGTAGTACCATCACCCCCTGACTCTCTCATTAGTTGGCTCAACAAGGTGTTAGTCCATCTCTGGCATTGTCCATAAGGTGGCACTCTCCGAAATCTGGTATCTTCAAATGGACTTCAGGGGCACCCCTTCGTAGCCTGGCGGTATCACAGCATCCTGATCAAGCGGGGGGGCTCTGTTTACTCAGCTTTCCCCCATTTATATACTGTATATCACAGCGCAGGCTGGGTCCAAATAGCCCGGGAACTGAGCAAAACCAATTAACCCCTTCCCCAGCCTGGGCCAGACGACTACCTAGCTGCCTAATTCAGGCAACCCCCCTACAAGTGCAGCACCAATTTTGATGTTTATTATATGTATTATCCCACGTTGTGGGAGCTGCTTTTCCTCTATATTTCGGTTTATCCACAAGCGCGGTTTCAGTTGTATTTTTTTTAGCATTCTAACCCTTACAGAGGATCAAACCCATTCCCACTTCAAAAAGTGTTGTGGCCGGAGTTCCACAAAAAAGCAAACCTTGTTCAGTCTAATGAACATGTAATGTGCAGCACAGTACGGTGGTTGTGACACGTTAATGTCATAGAAATAGCGCCCCCCCAGGCCCCTGGAATTCCCTGCACCTGCAATCTACATTCAGACATAAGGGGTCCGTGCCGTCATTTTCTAGAAGTTTTGCCGTGCAGCAACTTATGAATTAGTCATCCGTCTGCAATGGAAGCACATTATGGGTAATTTACTAAGTACATTGCAATTGCCAACTCTGCAACTAAATGCCTTCATGCTGTCAATTTGCACATGAGAGGCGTACAAACATGTGCAATCACGGCGAGGAAATCGGTTTTATTGTGCCACCTGGACTTTTAACAAAACAACGTTCAGAATGCGGGATTGCTGAGGGTAGAAGGTTCGGGACTTTTTGTTTTTTCAAATGGGAACACTCTGTGCAACTTTTAGCGCAATCTTGGCTGATGCCGGTTTTCAAAGAGTTAATTCTTCCTCCTACTTTCTTCTTCCTTCTATTTACCAAACCTGATTGGTGTGTTGAAATTTTAACCCCATTCATGACCACAATACCCTTTTTTAAAAAAATGTCCCTTGCCTTGGGTACAATGATTACCTTTGCAGCAGAGAACTAGGAGTGTGCATCTGTGTGTGTTCCTAGTCATAGAAACGGGAGTCATAGATTGATGGCTAACGCTGGGCTCCAGGCATGGTGCAACTGGGCGCAATGGAAGCATACATACACTATTTTACCAAAAGTATTGGGCCCGCCCTCCACATCATGTGATTCAGGTGTTCCAATCCCCTCCACATCATGTAATTCAGGTGTTCCAATCCCCTCCCTGTCATGTGATTCAGGTGTTCCAATCCCCTCCCAATCATGTGATTCCGGTGTTCCAATCCCCTCCCTAGCATGTGATTCAGGTGCTCCAATCATGTGATTCAGGTGTTCCAATCCCCTCCCTATCATGTGATTCAGGTGTTCCAATCCCCTCCCTATCATGTGATTCAGGTGTTCCAATCCCCTCCATGGACACAGGTGTATACAATCAAGCCCCTAGACATGCAGGCGGCTTCTACAAACATTGGTGAAAGAATGGGACGCTCTCAGGAGCTCAGTGACTCCAAGCGTGGTCCCGTGATAGGTGGCCACCTGGGCAATAAATCCATCCGTGACATTTCCTGGCTACTAAATATTCCACGCTCAACTGTTAGTGGGATTATAACAAAGTGAAAGCCACTGGGAACAACAGCCACTCAGTCACCAAGTGGTAGGCCACGTCACATGACAGGGCGGGGTCAGCGCATGCTGAAGCGCACAGTGCGCAGAAGTCACCAACTGTCTGCAGAGTCAATAGCTAAAGACCTCCAAACTTGGTGTGGCCTTCAGATGAGCCCAACAACAGTGCGTAGAGAGCTTCATGGAATGGGTTTCCATGGCCGAGCAGCTGCATCCAAGCCTTCCATCACCAAGTGCAATGCAAAGCGTCGGATGCCGTGGTGTAAAGCATGCCGCCACTGGACTCTAGAGCAGAGGAGACGTGTTCTCTGGAGTGACCAATCACACTTCTTTGTCTTTCAATCCGATGGACGTTTCTGGGTTTGGCGATTGCCAGGAGAACGGTACTTACCTGACTGTATTGTGCCCAGTGTAAAGTTTGGTGGAGGGGGGATTATGATGCGGGGTTGTTTTTCAGAGGTTGGGCTTGGCCCCCTAGTTCCAGTGAAAGGAAAAATTAAGGTGACATTTTGAACAATTTCATGCCCCCAACTTTGTGGGAGGAGTTTGGGGATGGCCCCTTCCTGTTCCAACATGACTGCCCACCAGTGCACAAAGCAAGGTCCATAAAGACATGGAGGAGCCAGTTTGGGGTGGAGGAACTTGACTGTCCTGCACAGAGTACTGACCTCAACCCCATAGAACACCTTTGGGATGAATTAGAGCGGAGACTGCGAGCCAGGCCTCCTCCCCCGACATCAGTGCCTGACCTGACAAATGTGCTTCTGGAAGAATGGTCCAACCTTCCCATAGACACCCTCCTAAACCTTGTGGACGGCCTTCCCAGAAGAGTTGAAGCTGTTATAGCTGCAAAGGGCGGGGCCAACTCAATATTGAACCCTACGGACTAAGACTGGGGGGCCATTAAAGGTCATGTGTGTGGAAAGGGCGGGGCCAGCTCAATATTGAACCCTACGGACTAAGACTGGGGGGCCATTAAAGGTCATGTGTGTGGAAAGGGCGGGGCCAGCTCAATATTGAACCCTACGGACTAAGACTGGGGGGCCATTAAAGGTCATGTGTGTGGAAAGGGCGGGGCCAACTCAATATTGAACCCTACAGACTGAGACTGGGGGGCCATTAAAGGTCATGTGTGTGGAAAGGGCGGGGCCAACTCAATATTGAACCCTACAGACTGAGACTGGGGGGCCATTAAAAGTCATGTGTGTGGAAAGGGTGGGGCCAACTCAATATTGAACCCTACGGACTAAGACTTGGGAGCCAATAAAGGTCATGTGTGTGGAAAGGGCGGGGCCAACTCAATATTGAACCCTACGGACTAAGACTGGGGGGCCATTAAAGGTCATGTGTGTGGAAAGGCCGGTGGCCCGATACTTTTGGCTATATAGTGTATGTCATACCTGTGGGATCCCTGAAGAAGCAGATAATCACTGTTGTCTTCAAGGCCCTGACCAGAGGGGATGCCCTGCTGTATGCTAGTATGCTGAAGACAAGGGGGTGGGGGGGCATTCGATTTGCACAGGTGCTTTTCACAGAATGCCTTTCATTTTTCTCAAGGAGGTGAAGAGGTAGATTGGTGACAGCACAGGGATTGAGGGAACCCCTTATAATGGGCACAGCGGGTGTACAGACCCAGGACCTCAGTACAAGAATAGTGGGAACCCCTCATTAAGGGCACAGCGGGTGTACAGACCCGGGAACTTAGCAAAGGTATTGTGGGAACCCCTCATAATGGGCTCAGTGAATGTACAGACCCGGGAACTCAGTACAGGCATGGTGGAAACCCCTCATAATGGGCACAGCGGGTGTACAGACCCGGGAACTTAGCAAAGGTATTGTGGGAACCCCTCATAATGGGCTCAGAGAATGTACAGACCCGGGAACTCAGTACAGGCATGGTGGGAACCCCTCATAATGGGCACAGCAGATGTAAAGACCATAAATAAGATTTTGGTCGATTGACATTTCCCTTCAAATGATTTTGTTTTCTTATTAAATTGAGGGAAAGTGTAGCAATGTTAGTGGCAGTGTACAGATATATGAAGTGATATTACGATCGAATATTTCATCTGCTCTGTTTGGTTGGCTCAATCAATATGGATCTTTCCTCTGAGTTTTCCATGCGGGGGAGGGGGAGGGTGCGCTGTAATAACCATTGGGAAGTTATTTCTCCTTTGGGGCGGATAACATTTCATACTAAATTAAATATTCTCTCCATTTCTCCCCGCGCTCCGCTCTCCCCGGCAGCGAAATCAGCTTCCTCCACAAGTTTTATAAAGGAGGCTAAATGAGCGACTTCCAGTAATTACAAAGAGGGGAAAGTTTCCACAAACATTCCAGTTCATCATATCCTCCCATCAGGGGACTTCCATCCTCCAACAATGGAAGAGGAAGAATAGAGACTGCTATTAGTAGCCCCTACTGAAAATACCAGTTCCCTGGCAGCCATTCTGGTCCAGCATAGGCTTTACCCCCCCCCATCCCCACAGCTACCCTCACATTGGGGGTCAGTGGGAAGAATGTCCCTTACATTGGTGGTCAGTGGGAAGAATGTCCCTTACATTGGGGGTCAGTGGGAAGAACGTCCCTTAGATTGGGGGTCAGTGGGAAGAATGTCCCTTACATTGGTGATCAGTGGGAGGAATGTCCCTTACATTGTGGGTCAGTGGGAAGAATGTCCCTTACATTGGGGGTCAGTGGGAAGAATGTTCCTTACATTGGGGGTCAGTGGGAAGAACGTCCCTTACATTGGTGATCAGTGGGAAGAATGTCCCTTACATTGGTGATCAGTGGGAAGAATGTTCCTTACATTGGGGGTCAGTGGGAAGAATGTCCCTTACATTGGTGATCAGTGGGAAGAATGTCCCTTACATTGGTGGTCAGTGGGAAGAATGTCCCTTACATTGGGGGTCAGTGGGAAGAATGTCCCTTACATTGGTGATCAGTGGGAAGAATGTCCCTTACATTGGGGGTCAGTGGGAAGAATGTCCCTTACATTGGGGGGTCAGTGGGAAGAATGTCCCTTACATTGGGGGGTCAGTGGGAAGAATGTCCCTTACATTGGAGGTCAGTAGGAAGAATGTCCCTTACATTGGAGGTCAGTAGGAAGAATGTCCCTTACATTGGAGGTCAGTGAGAAGAATGTCCCTTACATTGGGGGGTCAGTGGGAGGAATGCCCCTTACATTGGTGATCAGTGGGAAGAATGTCCCTTACATTGGGGGTCAGTGGGAAGAATGTCCCTTACATTGGAGGTCAGTGGGAAGAATGTCCCTTACATTGGAGGTCAGTAGGAAGAATGTCCCTTACATTGGAGGTCAGTGGGAAGAATGTTCCTTACATTGGGGGTCAGTGAGAAGAATGTCCCTTACATTGGGGGTCAGTGGGAAGAATGTCTCTTACATAGGGGGTCAGTGGGAAGAATGTCCCTTACATTGGGGGTCAGTGGGAAGAATGTCCCTTACATTGGGGGGTCAGTGGGAGGAATGCCCCTTACATTGGGGGTCAGTGGGAAGAATGTCCCTTACATTGGGGGTCAGTGGGAAGAATGTCCCTTACATTGGTGATCAGTGGGAAGAATGTCCCTTACATTGGGGGTCAGTGGGAAGAATGTCCCTTACATTGGGGGTCAGTGGGAAGAATGTCCCTTACATTGGGGGTCGGTGGGAAGAAAGGTTGCATTGCTTCCCAAACTATATAGGCCCCATCACATAAGAGGACAAGCAGCTACAGCTCAAGGAACCCCCATCTATCTATCTATCTATTATCTATCTATCTATCTATCTATCTATTATCTATCTATCTATCTATCTATCTATCTATCTATCTATCTATCTATTATCTATCTATCTATCTATCTATCTATCTATCTATTATCTATCTATCTATCTATCTATCTATCTATCTATCTATTATCTATCTATCTATTATCTATCTATCTATCTATCTATCTATCTATTATCTATCTATCTATCTATCTATCTATCTATCTATTATCTATCTATTATCTTTCTATCTATTATCTATCTATCTATCTATCTATCTATCTATCTATCTATTATCTATCTATTATCTTTCTATCTATTATCTATCTATCTATTATCTATCTATCTATCTATCTATTATCTATCATCTATCTATTATCTATCTATCTTTCTATCATTATCTATCTATTATCTATCTATCTATCTATCTATCTATTATCTATCTATCTATCTATCTATCTATCTATCTATTATCTATCTATCTATCTATCTATCTATCTATCTATTATCTATCTATCTATTATCTATCTATCTATCTATCTATCTATTATCTATCTATCTATCTATCTATCTATCTATTATCTATCTATCTATCTATCTATCTATCTATCTATTATCTATCTATCTATCTATCTATCTATCTATCTATCTATCTATCTATCTATCTATCTATTATCTATCTATTATCTTTCTATCTATTATCTATCTATCTATCTATCTATCTATCTATCTATCTATCTATCTATCTATTATCTATCTATCTATCTATTATCTATCTATTATCTTTCTATCTATTATCTATCTATCTATCTATCTATCTATCTATCTATCTATCTATCTATTATCTATCTATTATCTTTCTATCTATTATCTATCTATCTATTATCTATCTATCTATCTATTATCTATCATCTATCTATTATCTATCTATCTTTCTATCATTATCTATCTATCTATCTATCTATCTATTATCTATCTATCTTTCTATCATTATCTATCTATCTATCTATCTATCTATCTATCTATCTATCTATCTATCTATTATCTATCTATCTCTCTATCTATCTATCTATCTATCTATCTATCTATCTATCTATCTATTATCTATCTATTATCTATCTATCTATATATCTATCTATTATCTATCTATCTATCTATCTATCTATCTATCTATCTATTATCTATCTATCTATTATCTATCTATCTATCTATCTATCTATCTATCTATCTATCTATCTATCTATTATCTATCTATCTATCTATCTATCTATCTATCTATTATCTATCTATTATCTATCTATCTATCTATCTATCTATCTATCTATCTATTATCTATCTATCTATCTATCTATCTATCTATCTATTATCTATCTATTATCTATCTATCTATCTATCTATCTATCTATCTATCTATCTATCTATCATCTATCTATCTATTATCTATCATCTATCTATCTATTATCTATTATCTATCTATTATCTATCTATCTATCTATCTATCTATCTATCTATCTATCTATCTATCTATCTATCTATCTATTATCTATCTATCTACAGTTGTGACCAAAATTATTCAACCCCCAATGCTGTAAAGGGGTTTAGGGACTATAGTGTACATTTGGAATTGTATTCAGAATCAAATCCTACAAGGACGTTGTAACTACCCAAATGCAACTAAAATGACATCAATTGTTTATGTAATACAGTAGTAAATGGTTCTTATGTGGTTTCTTCATTGCCACAATTATTCAACCCCTTAAAGACTACCACTCTGAAGAACAGAGGTTCATACAGGTGCTTTCCATCAGGTATTGAAAACACCTGTGGATGTCACCGAGCAGCAATCAAGCATAATAAGCACCAATTAGGCAGCTTTAAAATGACTGTGATACTCAGCTCCTTCTAGACATTTACTGGTGTGGTTACAAACATGGTGAAGGCAAGAGAATGGTCCAGGAAGACAAGAGAAGAGGTGATTTCTCTTCACAGGAAGGGCAATGGCTATAAGAAGATTGCAAAGATGTTAAACATACCAAGAGACACCTTAGGAAGCATCATTCGCAAATTCAAGGCAAAGGGCACTGTTGAAACGCTACCTGGTCGTGGCAGAAAGAAGATGCTGACTTCGACTGCTGTGCGCTACCTGAAGCGTAGAGTGGAGAGAAGTCCCCGTGTGACTGCTGAGGAACTGAGAAAAGATTTGTCAGATGTGGGTACAGAAGTTTCAGCCCAGACAATAAGACGCACACTGCGTAATGAAGGCCTCCGTGCCAGAACTCCCAGGCGTACCCCCTTGCTGTCTCCAAAGAATAAGAAGAGTCGACTGCAGTATGCCAAAAGCCATGTGGACAAACCACAAAAGTTGTGGGATAGTGTTCTGTGGACTGATGAAACAAAATTAGAACTGTTTGGGCCCATGGATCAACGCTATGTTTGGAGGAGGAAGAACAAGGCCTATGATGAAAAGAACACCTTGCCTACTGTGAAGCATGGTGGAGGGTCAATCATGCTTTGGGGCTGTTTTGCTTCTGCAGGTACAGGGAAGCTTCAGCGTGTGCAAGGTACCATGAATTCTCTTCAGTACCAGGAGATATTGGATGGAAACGTGATGCAGTCCGTCACACACCTGAGGCTTGGGAGACGTTGGACCTTTCAACAGGACAATGATCCCAAGCATACCTCCAAGTCCACTAGAGCATGGTTGCAGAGGAAAGGCTGGAACATTTTGGAGTGGCCATCGCAGTCACCAGACTTAAATCCGATTGAGAACCTCTGGTGGGACTTAAAGAAAGCAGTTGCAGTGCGCAAGCCTAAGAATGTGACTGAACTGGAGGCCTTTGCCCATGAAGAATGGGCGAAGATACCCGTAGATCGCTGCAAGACACTTGTGTCAAGCTATGCTTCACGTTTAAAAGCTGTTATAACTGTAAAAGGATGCTGTACTAAGTACTAAGATTGAATGTCACTTGGGGGTTGAATAAAACTGATAATGCTGTGAGCACAGAAAAGACATTTGTGGTTATTTCATTATAACTGTTATGTTATATTTGTCTGACCTACAAGTGCCTCTTTAATGTAAATGTAAGCAAGATGACTGAATGATCAAAAGCAATGTCAAACTGGCCAAAACACTCAATTTCAGTGGGGGTTGAATAATTTTGGTCACAACTGTATCTATCTATCTATCTATCTATCTATTATCTATCTATCTATCTATCTATCTATCTATCTATCTATCTATCTATCCATCCATCCATCCTTCCACCCACATATATTCAGCCGCCCCATGCTCACATTATTGGTTTAGTTCTAGAATTCTACAATAACTCTCCACATTGAGTCTGTGGATTTGTTTCTGTTGACAGAAGTCGTTAGCTCGGTGTGACGTCCGGCTCGGGTATTTATCTAATTAAACAGAGGAGCAAACATTGTGTTGATCTTCCCATTCAGTGGACTCAGGTCCGTTTTCTTTTTTTCCTAACCTATATTCCCGGTCAGTTTGTCTTTTTCAAGGACTTTCCTTCGACGCCAGTAGTTAGCAATCAAATATTGAAATTGTCGGTAAAGGAACCTTCAGCCATCTCATTTTAATTAAATGTATATCTGTCCTTCATCTTCTACAAATATGTAACTGGCGCAGTCAATACTCGGCTCAATCACACGTCACATCGAACTTACTAATGAGTTTTCCCTCTTCATGGAGAAGATAAAGAATGTTCCAGTGTTGTTACATAGCGAGACTTTGCTGGGATGAGCGGGACTCTGCAAGAACGAATGAAGCTTTGCATGGATGAGCGTGACTCTGTTAGGATAAGTGGGACATTCCCAGAATAAGCAGGACTCTGTTGGGATGAGCAGGACTCTGTCAGGATGAGTGGGACTCTGTCAGGATGAGTGGGACTCTGCTGGGATGAGCGGGACTCTGTCAGGATGAGTGGGACTCTGCTGGGATGAGCGGGACTCTGTCGGGATGAATGGGACTCTGCTGTGATGAGTGGGACTCTGCAAATATGAATGAGGCTTTGCATGGATGAGCGTGACTCTTTTAGGATAAGAATAAGTGGGACTCTGCTGGGATGAGCGGAACCCTGTCGAGATGAGTGGGACTCTGCTGGGATGAGCAGGGCTCTGTCAGGATGAGTGGGACTCTGCTGGGATGAGCGGGACTCTGTCGGGATGAGCAGGACTCTGCTGGGATGAGCAGGACTCTGTCAGGATGAGTGGAACTCTGCTGGGATGAGCAGGACTCTGTCGGGATGAGTTGGACTCTGCTAGGATGTGCAGAATTCTGCAGGGATGAATGGGACTTTGTTGGGATGAGCTGGACTCTGCAGGGATGAGTGAGACTTTGCAGGGATGACTGGGACTCTGACGGGATGACTGGGACTCTGCAGGGATGAGCAGGACTCTGCTGGAATGAGCGGGACTCTGCTGGGATGAGCAGGATTCTGCTGGGATGAGCGGGACTCCGCTGAGATGAGTGGGACTCTGTCAGGATGAGTTGGACTGTGCTGAAAGAGAGGGACTCTGCTGGGATGAATGGGACTCTGTAAGGATGAGCGGGACTCTGCAAGAATGAATGAGGCTTTGCATGGATGAGTGTGACTCTGTTAGGATAAGTGGGACATTCCCGGAATAAGTGGGACTCTGCTGGGATGAGCTGTACCCTGTCGAGATGAGTTGGACTATGCTGAAAGAGAGGGACTCTGCAGGGATGAGCAGGACTCTGTCGGATGAGCTAGACTCTGCTGGGATGAGCAGGACTCTGTCAGGATGAGTTGGACTATGCTGAAAGAGAGGGACTCTGCTGGGATGAATGGGACTCTGTAAGGATAAGCAGGACTCTGCTGGGCTGAATGGGACTCTGTCGCTGTCAGGTATGCGGGTGTGACCAGAAGTGTGTGGACTGACATAGGGAAACGCAGGCTTCAGATGTAGTAAATAATATAATTTATTGAGACTAACAATACAAACATAAACGCAGTGCACCAAACCCCGAGCTAACACAAATACATACAACAAGGTGAAACAAACCTAAACTGATATAGATACACAGGTACATACACATATAGAGCACAACGTAGTCAGGCAGGCCGGGTCGATAACTATCGGGCAGGTAGGTACAGGAGGAGCAGGCGGAGAGAATCAGGGTCACAAGCCAGGGATCAAACAGGAGAAGTCAGCAGAGGTCAGGATCAGGCAGGGTCGGCAACAAGTCAGGCAGAAACAGGAACAGGAACAGGAATGCAGGTTACAAGATACAGGGGCCCATGGAAAAACACCACCAAGGCACAGACTGTGAGTCTGGCCATCCCTTAAATACAACAACTGCAATCAGCTTCAGGTGTTTTGGCTGACTGCAGGGGTGAGTCTCTGATTGCTGAGAGCACCCGCTGGCCAGCCCTGGTACTACAGCCCACAAGGCAGGTGAGTCCCACCGTTATTGGCAAGTCCATTCCTGACAGTCGGGATGAGCAGAACTCAACTGCCAAACCCAGACACGTTCATCAGATTGCCAGACAGAGAAGTGTAATTGGTCCCTCCAGAGAACATGTCTCCACTGCTCTAGAGTCCAGTGGCGGCGTGCTTTACACCACGGCATCCGACGCTTTGCATTGCACTTGGTGATGGAAGGCTTGGATGCAGCTGCTCGGCCATGGAAACCCATTCCATGAAGCTCTCTACGCACTGTTGTTGGGCTCATCTGAAGGCCACACCAAGTTTGGAGGTCTTTAGCTATTGGCTCTGCAGACAGTTGGCGACTTCTGCGCACATGTTGTCACATTGCCACGTTGTCACAGTTATGTCACTTTCTAAAACTTGTAATAAAAACATATTGAATATGTCAATGCTTACCAATCATTGAAAGTGGCGGCTGCATTCCTTTTCTTTTTTAGTCCTTTTTTCCCGTTTTTACCCGGTGATCTGGCCAGTAACACGCCCCCCCTCCCCCCACAAAGTTAATAACGAAGTAAATATTTGATACTTTCCTGTCTACTAATGCCAGCGGGATAAGGATTCATATAGCCCAGGATGATGGAGGGAGGGAAGTTCTACATTTAAAGTGTTCCTGAACCCCCAACAGTACAATCAGTCTGTAGATGCAGCAAAGCATGCTGGTTATACTCACTGTGCAACCTAAGGGGTTAATCCTCTGCATTGTGTAAAAAGGCTGTTTGATCCTGTCTTCTTTGATCCTCCCCTTCTACTGTCCTCAGTCCATCTGTCATAGTACAGCACAGCAGCAGCTGCACATGCCCAGTTTGGTGTGAGAGGTTTTTTTTTTTTTTTTTTGGGGGGGGGGGGGGCGCATGTGATCAGCATAGAGCCAATCTGGACAGAGGGTCAGGGGTTATGCAGCCTCATAGGACAGTCAGTGGAGAATGAAACCACAAGCTTTAACCAGTGCTCAATTACACACTGATAGAAGTCACAAGACTGCAATATACTGCTGATGGGAAAAGGGATTTATCAGTTTATATTTACTAAAATAATTGCATTTCCATGTTCTGTGTACTGTGGGAGAGCAGATATAGTGAATGCGGGGTCCGGGGAGAGCGGATATAGTGAATGGGGGGTCCGGGGAGAGCGGATATAGTGAATGCGGGGTCCGGGGAGACCAGATATAGTGAATGTGGGGTCCAGGGAGAGCGGATATAGTGAATGCGGGGTCCGGGGAGAGCGGATATAGTGAATGCGGGGTCCGGGGAGAGCGGATATAGTGAATGCGGGGTCCGGGGAGAGCAGATATAGCGAATGCGGGGTCCGGGGAGACCAGATATAGCGAATGTGGGGTCCAGGGAGAGCGGATATAGTGAACGCGGGGTCCGGGGAGAGCGGATATAGTGAATGCGGGGTCCGGGGAGAGCGGATATAGTGAATGGGGGGTCCGGGGAGAGCGGATATAGTGAATGCGGGGTCCGGGGAGACCAGATATAGTGAATGTGGGGTCCAGGGAGAGCGGATATAGTGAATGCGGGGTCCGGGGAGAGCGGATATAGTGAATGTGGGGTCCGGGGAGAGCAGATATAGCGAATGCGGGGTCCGGGGAGACCAGATATAGCGAATGTGGGGTCCAGGGAGAGCGGATATAGTGAACGCGGGGTCAGGGGAGAGCGGATATAGTGAATGCGGGGTCCGGGGAGAGCGGATATAGGGACTGCGGGGTCCGGTGAGAGCGGATATAGGGAATGCGGGGTCCGGGGAGAGCGGATATCGTGAATGCGGGGTCCGGGGAGAGCGGATATAGTGAATGCGGGGTCCGGGGAGAGCGGATATAGTGAATGCGGGGTCCGGGGAGAGCGGATATAGTGAATGCGGGGTCCGGGGAGAGCGGATATAGGGAATGCGGGGTCCGGGGAGAGCGGATATAGTGAATGCGGGGTCCGGGGAGAGCGGATATAGTGAATGGGGGGTCCGGGGAGAGCGGATATAGTGAATGCGGGGTCCGGGGAGACCGGATATAGTGAATGTGGGGTCCGGGGAGAGCGGATATAGTGAATGCGGGGTCCGGGGAGAGCGGATATAGTGAATGCGGGGTCCGGGGAGAGCGGATATAGTGAATGCGGGGTCCGGGGAGAGCGGATATAGTGAATGCGGGGTCCGGAGATAGAGGATATAGTGAATGCGGGGTCCGGGGAGAGCGGATATAGTGAATGGGGGGTCCGGGAAGAGCGGATATAGTGAATGCGGGGTCCGGGGAGACCGGATATAGTGAATGTGGGGTCCAGGGAGAGCGGATATAGTGAATGCGGGGTCCGGGGAGAGCGAATATAGTGAATGCGGGGTCCGGAGAGAGAGGATATAGTGAATGCGGGGTCCGGGGAGAGCAGATATAGCGAATGTGGGGTCCGGGGAGAGCGGATATAGTGAACGCGGGGTCCGGGGAGAGCGGATATAGTGAATGCGGGGTCCGGGGAGAGCGGATATAGTGAATGCGGGGTCCGGGGAGAGCGGATATAGTGAATGCGGGGTCCGGGGAGAGCGGATATAGTGAATGCGGGGTTCGGGGAGAGCGGATATAGTGAATGCGGGGTCCGGGGAGAGCGGATATAGTGAATGCGGGGTCCGGGGAGAGCAGATATAGTGTATTTATAATGGCACATATATTCTATTTTGATACATAGTAAACTTATTTACACATGAAATAAACGTTTTTGCGTTTTTTGTAAAGTTTTTTAATGCAATTAAAAAAAGCAATAAAAAAGAATAACAATTTTAAAAAAAATTACATATTAATGATAAAAAGGTGGAAAAAAAAAGAAAAGAAAAATAATTTAAGGGAACGAGGAGATATATTAGGGCTCAGTATAGTTAGTAATTTTGAAACAGTGTAAATTTAAAATAACAATTCTCTTTCTGGAAACATTTTTTGGAATTCTTTTAAAATGTATTTATAATGACACAGAAATACTATTTTTGTACAAAGCATTGCAAATTTATAACAATTTTAAAAAGTTTAAATACTAATGTAAAAAAATTATTAATGTTAAAAAATAATACTTTGTACCAAAATAGTATTTATGCGCCATGATAATATAAAACAAAGAAAATTGATACTTTTTATCTACAGAATGAGAATTGTTAGTTTAAAACGATGCCATAGTCAAAATATTACAAAATGTTTTTGTTAATTATTTTAATTATGTTACAGATAGTTTCATTTTTTTATTATGTTGGGTATATTTATCAATAAATTGTATTGGAAAATATAATAATTTTGCCAGACAATATCACCAAAAGAAAGTATTGATTGTTTCCAAATTCAATGATATATATTTTAATTTGTAATGACATAAAACGGATAAAGCAGAAATAATGAAGGTGCTGGAAAATATCAAATATTTTTGAACGTTGTATAGACGAGTCCACGTGTGTATGCGCAGGAGATGTGATTTTAGGTCTGTTTTCCTTCTTTTCTGTCAAAACAGAACTGATGCATTTTTCTCCTCCGAAAAGCAAATCGAAAAGGAAGAAAATTGTTGAGTCATTTTCTGGTGCCATTGAGTTATTTTCCTCCATCCAGCCCATGAAATAAATCCTTTGATCATGATTATTGGGCCCTCCGGCAAGGCCAGACTCGGCTTTTTCGGAGAGATTTGTATTGATCTTTTTTTCTGTTTCCGTCTTTCAGTGGAAATCTAAATCTCAGCTGAAGGTCTTTTATTCATAAATAAAGTGTTGATACCAAATGTCCGGAGCGGATTTATAAGACGGCATTCAGAGTGGTCTGATCCCAAAACAAAGTGTAACCGAGACCCAAATGTGCTGCCCGTGACTGTTCTGTGTGACGGCGCATCTCATACACAACCAGGTGGAGGCGGGTGGTGGGGCGTGTCATACACAGCCGGGTGTAGGCGGGTGGTGGGGCGTGTCATACACAGCCGGGTGTAGGCGGGTGGTGGGGCGTGTCATACACAGCCGGGTGTAGGCGGGTGGTGGGGCATGTCATACACAGCCAGGTGTAGGCGGGTGGCGGGGTGTGTCATACACAGCCAGGTGTAGGCGGCTGACGGGGTGTGTCATACACAGCCAGGTGTAGGCGGGTGGCGGGGTGTGTCATACACAGCCGGGTGTAGGCGGCTGACGGGGTGTGTCATACACAGCCGGGTGTAGGCGGCTGACGGGGTGTGTCATACACAGCCGGGTGTAGGCGGGCGGCGGGGCATGTCATACAAAGCCGGGTGTAGGCGGGTGGTGGGGCATGTCATACACAACCAGGTGTAGGCGGGTGGTGGGGCATGTCATACACAACCAGGTGTAGGCGGATGGTGGGGCATCTCATTCACAGCCAGATGTAGGCGGGTGGCGGGGCGTGTCATACACAGCCGGGTATAGGCGGGTGGCGGGGCATGTCATACACAGCAGGCTGTAGGCGTGTGGAGGGGCATGTCATACACAACCGGGTGGAGGCAGGTGGAGGCGCATCTCATACACAGCCGGGTGTAGGCGGGTGGTGGGGCATGTCATACACAGCCGGGTGTAGGCGGGTGGTGGGGCGTGTCATACACAGCCGGGTGTAGGCGGGTGGTGGGGCGTGTCATACAAAGCCGGGTGTAGGCGGGTGGCAGGGCGTGTCATACACAGCCGGGTGTAGGTGGGTGGCGGGGTGTGTCATACACAGCCGGCTGTAGGCGGGTGGCGGGGCGTGTCATACACAGCCGGGTGTAGGTGGGTGGCGGGGTGTGTCATACACAGCCGGGTGTAGGCGGGTGGCGGGGCGTGTCATACACAGCCGGGTGTAGGTGGGTGGCGGGGTGTGTCATACACAGCCGGGTGTAGGCGGGTGGCGGGGCGTGTCATACACAGCCGGGTGTAGGTGGGTGGCGGGGTGTGTCATACACAGCCGGGTGTAGGCGGGTGGCGGGGCGTGTCATACACAACCAGTTTGCTCAGCGCTTTACAATATAACGGGAGACAATACAGCAACAATACAGATCAATACAAGAGGGATAGGAGGGCCTGATCCTGGGAGCTTACAATCTAGGAGGGAGGGGCTAGTGGTACAGTAGGTAGTAACTGTGGGGGATGGACTGGTAGGAGGAATAGAAGATTCCATTATTAGCTGAGGGCAGGATAGGCTTCCCTGAAGAGATCGGTTTTCAGAGATCACCTAAAAGTGAGCAGAGTAGGCGATAGTCTGATAAATTGGGGTAGAGAGTTCCAGAGGATGGGGGAAACTCTGGAGAAGTCCTGGAGATGAGCATTGGAGGAGGAGACAAGGGAGCTAGAGAGCAGGAGGCCAGTGGAGGGATGGAATGGAGGCCAGTGGAGGGATTGGCAGAGAGGGGTGGAGGACACTGAATGGAGGCCAGTGAAGGGATTGGCAGAGAGGAGTGGAGGACACTGAATGGAGGCCAGTGGAGAGATTGGCAGAGAGGGGTGGAGGACACTGAATGGAGGCCAGTGGAGGGATTGGCAGAGAGGGGTGGAGGACACTGAATGGAGGCCAGTGGAGGGATTGGCAGAGAGGGGTGGAGGACACTGAATGGAGGCCAGTGGAGAGATTGGCAGAGAGGGGTGGAGGACACTGAGTGGAGGTCAGTGGAGGGATTGGCAGAGAGGGGTGGAGGACACTGAGTGGAGGCCAGCGGAGGGATTTGCAGAGAGGGGTGGAGGACACTGAATGGAGGCCAGTGGAGGGATTGGCAGAGAGTAGTGGAGGAAACTGAGTGGAGGCCAGTGGAGGGATTGGCAGAGGGGGGTGGAGGCCAGTGGAGGGATTGGCAGAGAGGGGTGGAGGAAACTGAGTGGAGGCCAGTGGAGGGATTGGCAGAGGGGGGTGGAGGACACTGAGTGGAGGTCAGTGGAGGGATTGGCAGAGGGGGGTGGAGGACACTGAATGGAGGCCAGTGGAGGGATTGGCAGAGAGGGGTGGAGGACACTGAATGGAGGCCAGTGGAGGGATTGGCAGAGAAGGGTGGAGGACACTGAGTGGAAGCCAGTGGAGGGATTGGCAGAGAGGAGTGGAGGACACTGAATGGAGGCCAGTGGAGAGATTGGCAGAGATGGGTGGAGGACACTGAGTGGAGGCCAGTGGAGGGATTGGCAGAGAGGGGTGGAGGACACTGAATGGAGGCCAGTGGAGGGATTGGCAGAGAGGGGTGGAGGACACTGAGTGGAGGCCAGTGGAGGGATTGGCAGAGGGGGGTGGAGGACACTGAATGGAGGCCAGTGGAGGGATTGGCAGAGAGGGGTGGAGGACACTGAGTGGAGGCCAGTGGAGGGATTGGCAGAGGGGGGTGGAGGACACTGAATGGAGGCCAGTGGAGGGATTGGCAGAGAGGGGTGGAGGACACTGAGTGGATGCCGATGGAGGGATTGGCAGAGAGGGGTGGAGGACACTGAGTGGAGGCCAGTGGAGGGATTGGCAGAGGGGGGTGGAGGACACTGAATGGAGGCCAGTGGAGGGATTGGCAGAGAGGGGTGGAGGACACTGAGTGGATGCCGATGGAGGGATTGGCAGAGAGGGGTGGAGGACACTGAATGGAGGCCAGTGGAGGGATTGGCAGAGAGGGGTGGAGGATACTGAATGGAGGCCAGTGGAGGGATTGGCAGAGAGGGGTGGAGGACACTGAGTGGAGGCCAGTGGAGGGATTGGCAGAGAGGGGTGGAGGCCAGTGGAGGGATTGGCAGAGAGGGATGGCAGATACAGAACGGTTAGTAAGGGGGATGAGTCTGGCAGCAGAATTCATGAAAGACTGACGAGGGGATCGCCTGCGATGAGGTCGGCCAATGGGGCTCCATTCCTTTATTGTCCCCCCAAACCGGGCACAGATGAAGCGTACTCATACAATCAAAGGGGGAAATGGCAGCCATGTTGAATTCTAAAACTTTATTTGTCCCCCATCTCCGCTGAGCAACATTTCAGCCCCAGCAGCATGCAGTCAGCGAGTCTGCCTTTCGTCACTTTCAACTTCTGAAGCCTTTGCCCTTTCCCGTCTCTACGACTTACATAATGTCCCTTTTTATAGAATTTGGTTAACATTTACAATTCGGAGGAAATGACCGCGGGGGATGTGTGTGACGGGAATCATTTTACGGCAGGCAATGTAGGTCACGGTAGAAATGATGGCGGTATGGCCGGGGGATGGGGGGTTGTTCCTAAATGTTTCCAATGATTGACTATCAGTTACCGATCTCCTTGAAGTTGTATTTTGGCAGCTCAAACAAAATTTCCTTCCAGCTCTCAGACATTTCCCGCAGAAATGAAAGGAGCCGTCCAGCGAGATTTAGTAATTGTTTTTTTTTGTTGTTTTTGTTGTTGTTGTTGTTGTTGTTCAGATACAAGTATATAGTAAACACGGCAGCAGCCTCCCAGTGTTAAGCTGACACTAATCTGCAGGTTATCATCAAGCATCACATTGGTTTTGCCAGGATCCCATAGAGATCAGTGTAAATGTCCTTTTTCTCGGATGATCCTCTAATTCGGTTTGGCAGAAACTGCCAGGATCTATAATTCACGAGACGTAAGATACAATTTTTAGTACCCAGAAGAACCTAAAGGTTAGGAAGGAGTGGAAATATTCCGCCATCGTACGTCAGCGCAAACTGCGAGAAACGGAGGAAAATGAAGGATATTTTAGGTCTTATAGACTAATGGGAGGGAACCGGTGGAACCGCCATGAAAAGTCTGAAAGCCGAGGTTCTCATTTTTATATATGTACTACCCCAGGGCTGCTGTTAGAAACCACGGGGCCCCATACAGCCAACCTGACAGGGCCCCTCTCCCCCCCCCCAAAAAAACACATTTTACAATGCTTTAGTTGTGAATGAACACAGTGAGTGATCGGTACTGTTCATTCAGAAAAGGAAGTGGCTGGTAAATGTGACATATTTACCTGAAACGTCCCCCACTCTCCATCCTGAAGGATCCTATTGTGTGGTTGCAGCTGATGTTGGGAAGGAGAGGTGGAAAGTCAGCAGTACTGTGGGGGGTGGGGGCACACGGCGGGCCTGGGTAGCAGGGGGAAATGAATGGTGCACCAGAAGGAAGACGGGTGCAGATCTGATCCCATACATGGCTCTCTCTGCAGTAGCTGAAAGCCAGCGGGAGGGAGAAGAAAACAGCTTTCAGCTGCTGCATAGAGAAGTCATACAGGGGATCGGTTCCAGTAATTGCCCCCCATTGTGACGATTGCCCTCCCTACACACATCCCATTTAGCTGCCTGGGCCTCCCCTGCTGGCCTTGGCCCCATACAGGAGGACTGCTGGTACCTCCTCATCCACAGTCCTCAGGAGTTGCTGATGTTTTGGGTCCCCCTATAGTCCTGCACAGCCAGGCAACACACATTTTCATCCAGCATCAGTGACCAGTCCTTCAGCTTTGGTTGGGAGATTTGAACTAGGATATAGTTCGGGGTGTACGGGACATCCAATGGAGCGGTGCACCGAGGACAACTTCCTGGAATGATTTACAAGTCTTTCAAGCAAAACAGTCTCTTTCTGGAAAGGTAGCCAGTGTCTCCTGCAGTACCACCCAGGACCCCCGATACTCCTTACCAGGCTGTTCTGGGGGAGCTACGGAGCCACCTCATCTCCTTAAAACTGAACACATATTAGTGACACGAGTTCTGAGGGATCTATTGCAGAAAAGGCACCGAGTGAGTTCAACCCCCTGACACCAACGTCACACAAATACGCAGCCTCACAGAACTGGACTTTTGTTCCATGGGGGCCGTATATTTGTGTACTTGTCTTTCTGCCGGGAGTGTGCCGCACAGCGCGCTCCCACCACAAAGACCGCAGTGTCACTGAGAGCCCTGGGACCCGTTCTAACATTCGGGACCCGGGACTCCCAATTCCGGGTCACATGATCGCTGTATCATTATATACATCCTATTAAACATTGTACCATTATATATATCCCATTATACATTGTATCATTATATACATCCCATTATACATTGTATCATTATATACATCCTATTATACATTGTATCATTATATACATCATATTATACATTGTATCATTATATACATTATATTATACATTGTATCATTATATACATTCCATTATTCATTGTATCATTCTATACATCCTATTATACACTGTATCATTATATACATCCCATTATACATTGTATCATTATATACATCCCATTATACATTGTATCATTATATACATCCCATTATACATTGTATCATTATATACATCCTATTATACATTGTATCATTATATACATCCTATTATACATTGTATCATTATATACATTCTATTATACATTGTATCATTATATACATTTCATTAATCATTGTATCATTATATACATCCTATTATACATTGTATCATTATATACATCCCATTATACATTGTATCATTATATACATCCCATTATACATTGTATCATTATATACATCCCATTATACATTGTATCATTATATACATCCCATTATACATTGTATCATTATATACATCCTATTATACATTGTATCATTATATACATCCCATTATACATTGTATCATTATTTACATCCTATTATACATTGTATCATTATACACATTCCATTATACATTGTATCATTATACACATTCCATTATACATTGTATCATTATATACATTCTATTATACATTGTATCATTATATACATCCCATTATACATTGTATCATTATATACATCCTATTATACATTGTATCATTATATACATTCCATTATACATTGTATCATTATATACATTCCATTATACATTGTATCATTATATACATTCTATTATACATTGTATCATTATATACATCCCATTATACATTGTATCATTATATACATTCCATTATACTTTGTATCATTATATACACCCTATTATACATTGTATCATTATATACATCCTATTATACATTGTATCATTATATACATTCCATTATACATTGTATCATTATATACATTCTATCATTGTATCATTATATACATACCATACATTGTATCATTATATGCATCCCATTATACATTGTATCATTATATACATTCTATTATACATTGTATCATTATATACATTCCATTATACATTGTATCATTATATACATCCCATTATACATTGTATCATTATACACATCCTATTATACATTGTATCATTATATACATTCTAATATACATTGTATCATTATATACATCCTATTATACATTGTATCATTATACACATCCTATTATACATTGTATCATTATATACATTATATTATACATTGTATCATTATATACATCCTATTATACATTGTATCATTATATACATCCTATTATACATTGTATCATTATATACATCCTATTATACATTGTATCTCTAACTCCTGGCATAGAGGGGAAAAAAATGTATATTAAAAAATAAAATAAAAAATACCTGGATGAAGGTTTGCTCTAGTTCAGTGTCAGGGTTAATGTTTGGGTCAGGGTCGGGGTCAAAGGTCAAGGTGAAAAGGTCAGGATTTAAAAAACAATTGGTATCAGTGTCAGTGTGTTTTAGGTAAAAAAAAAAGACAAAAACGAAATGCTCCCTATTGTTTCTGGGCTGTACTCCGGGTACAAACAACAAATAACATACACATCTATGGTATCACTGCGATCGTCAGGAGCTGGAGAATTTATTTTGTGTTGTTCTTTGGTGGTTGGTTATGGTAGTAACAAGAAACACAGCTAAATAGAAAAAAATATATATTTTTTTTTTATTTTTGTGGGCCAGTTTTCCTTTGATAATGAAAAACAAATCAGGAGATATCCATTACCATTTACCGCCAAATAAAAGCCCAATTTGTCCTGAAAAAAATGTGGTATAATCAACCCGGATGTATGAAGTAGTTGTGATGATACGGACGGTTTCACTACCACAGGTAAACGTTGCAAACTTGTGCTTAGGCATTAGGATTTGTTTTACCCTCAGGTGTGACGGGGTTAATGAACACTTCAATCCACTACAGAACATGTGTCATTCATATGTTCGGATTCAGAGAGATGAGGCGGCAACCCTAGGGTGTATCCCTGAGCAGGGGATCCAGTGTCTGCCACATACATAGTGAAACAGTCCTGGGTGGCCGGCTAATCCAGTTTCCCACCACACATAGGCTAGGACTATTGCTGAAACGCGTAAACCATTTTATAGGGACATTTTACACACTCAATAAAGTTTATACGGGCAGCACAGCGGCTAAATGGTTAACACTTCCGCCTGGCAGTACTGGGGTTGTCGGTTCGAATCCCAACCACAGCACCTCCTGCCTGGAGTTTGCATGTTCTCCCCGTACCTGCGTGGGTTTCCTCCGGGTACTCTGGTCTCCTACCACACTCCAAAGACACGCTGGGAGGTCAGTTGGCTCCTGTCTAAATTGTCCCCAGTATGTGTGTGTATGAATGTGAGTTAGGGAGCTTAGATTGTACGCTCCTCGGGGGCGGGGACTGATGTGAATGTACCATATATATGTAAAGTGCTGCGTAAACTGACGGCGCTATATAAGTACCTGAAATAAATAAATAAAATAAATTACTTGAGAAGACGAGTGCCGACTATGCTAATCCTCGTGGCTTAGGCGTGAAGGGGTTAAGAAAATAAAAAAGGGGCAAAAACGGTTCTGGCAGAGAGAGGGTGAAACTGAAAGCTCTAATCTGTGCATCTTCCCCTCCCCTCCCCCCCCCCCAGGGTGAAAATCAGCCCGTTTCCGATTGAATTTAGTATAAACTGGCCGGATTGATGTATCTCCATATATTTTATAGATCGCTATTTCTGACAGCCCAGAAACAAGCGTGAATTTTATATTTTACAATAACGGGAACATTTCTCTCTATATGGAATATTGATCCGGCGTTGTCTGCAGATTACATTTGTTGTTCTCTGGAAAGCGCAGCTGTTGTCTCGCAGACTTGATCTTCCTGGCGTAGGATCTGTCTGTGTGTATTAAGTATTGACTCCGTCTAATATGAGATTATGATAGATTAGTGTGATATCTCCGGCATCGCTCCTCTGCTGGAAATGAAAGTAACAGAACAGATGACAGTCACATATTCATCGCAAGGAGACGGGAAGAGAAGTAACGAGGAAAAGGGGGGAGACGGGCCCCGCCGGACGTGTGTGCCAAAGTACAACTAGGGAAGGCAGACCGAATAAATCCCCTAATCCTCACCTAGATCTGCAAATGAAGTTGTGAACACGGGACGTGGGAAAAATGAAAGGCACTCCATTCACTCGCCATTCACTCTCTGTTTGCTCTCCATTCACTCTCTGTTTGCTCTCCATTCACTCTCTGTTCGCTCTCCATTCACTCTCCGTTCACTCTCCATTCCCTCTCCATTCACTCTCCATTCGCTCTCCATTCACTCTCCATTCACTCTCCATTCACTCTCTGTTCACTCGCCATTCCCTCTCCATTCACTCGCTCTTTAATCTCCGCTCACTCTCCATTCACTCTCCATTCACTCACTCTTTAATCTCCGCTCACTCTCCATTCACTCTCCATTCACTCTCCATTCGCTCTCCATTCGCTCTCCATTCACTCTCCATTCACTCTCTGTTCACTCGCCATTCCCTCTCCATTCACTCGCTCTTCTCTCTCCGCTCACTCTTCATTCACTCTCCATTCACCTAGATCTGCAAATGAAGTTGTGAACACGGGAGGTGGGAAAAATGAAAGGGACTCCATTCACTCTTTGTTCACTCTCCATTCACTCTCTGTTCGCTCTCCATTCGGTCTCCGTTCACTCTTCATTTCCTCTTCATTTCCTCTCCATTCCCTCTCCATTCACTCTCCGTTCCCTCTCCATTCACTCTCCATTCACTTTCCGTTCACTCGCCATTCCCTCTCCGTTCACTCGCTCTTCACTCTCCGCTCACTCGCCATTCACTCTCCATTCACTCGCCGTTCGCTCTCCGTTCACTCTTCATTCCCTCTCCATTCACTCTCCATTTGCTCTCCATTCACTCTCCGTTCACTTTCTGTTCACTCTCCGTTCGCTGTCCATTCACTCTCAGTTTGCTCTCTGTTCACTCTTCATACCCTCTCCATTCACTCTCCGTTGGCTCTCCGTTCCCTCTCCATTCACTCTCCGTTCACTCGCCGTTCACTCTCCATTCCCTCCGTTCACTCTCCATTCCCTCTCCATTCACTCACCATTCGCTCTCCGTTCATTCTCCGTTCACTCTGTTTGCTCTCCGTTCACTCTCCATTCCCTCTCTGTTCACTCTCCATTCACTCACCATTCGCTCTCTGTTCACTGTCCGATCGCTCTCTGTTCCCTCTCCATTCCCTCTTCCTTCACTCTCTGTTCACTCTCCGTTCACTCGCCGTTCCCTCTCCGTTCACTCTCCGTTCACTCGCCGTTCCCTCTCCGTTCACTCGCTCTTCACTCTTCATTCACTCTCCATTCACTCGCTGTTCTCTGTCTGTTCACTCGCCATTCGCTGTCTGTTCACTCTCAGTTCGCTCTCTATTCACTCTTCATTCCCTCTCCTTTCACTCTCCATTCGCTCTCCATTCCCTCTCCATTCACTCGCCATTCACTCTCCATTCCGTCTCCGTTCACTCGCCGTTCACTCTCCATTCACTTGCTGTTCACTGTCCGTTCACTCTCAGTTTGCTCTCCGTTCACTCTTCATTCCCTCTTCCTTCACTCTACATTCGCTCTCCGTTCCCTCTCCATTCACTCACCGTTCACTCTCTGTTCATTCTCCGTTCACTCGCCGTTCACTCTCCATTAACTCGCCGTTCGCTGTCCGTTCACTCTCAGTTTGCTCTCCGTTCACTCTTCATTCCCTCTTATTCACTCTCCATTCCCTCTCTGTTCACTCTCCATTCCCTCTTCGTTCACTCACTATTCGCTCTCCGTTCACTCTCCATTCCCTCTCCGTTCACTCACCTTTCGTACTTGGTTCACTCACTATTCGCTCTCCGTTCACTCTCCATTCGCTCGCAATTCACTCTCCATTCACTCTCCATTCACTCGCCATTCGCTCTCTGTTCACTTTTCCTTCACTCTCCGTTCGCTCTCCATTCACTCGGGGCAATCTCTTTTGGTTCCATTCTTGCATTTGTCATTGTGGAAGGCAACATTGGCCAAGAAGTTGGGGCGACCGATTTGCCTCTTTTGTAGAGTTTCTCTCTCTTTTTTTTTTTAATACATATTAACAGTATAATCCCCCCCAAATGTCAGGACGGTACAAATCCCCCCAAATGTCAGGACGGTACAAATACCCCCAAATGTCAGGACGGTACAAATCCCCCCCAAATGTCAGGACGGTACAAATACCCCCCAAATGTCAGGACGGTACAAATCCCCCCAAATGTCAGGACGGTACAAATCCCCCCAAATGTCAGGACGGTACAAATACCCCCCAAATGTCAGGACGGTACAAATACCCCCAAATGTCAGGACGGTACAAATCCCTCCAAATGTCAGGACGGTACAAATACCCCCCAAATGTCAGGACGGTACAAATACCCCCAAATGTCAGGACAGGACAAATCCCCCCAAATGTCAGGACGGTACAAATCCCCCCAAATGTCAGGACGGTACAAATCCCCCCAAATGTCAGGACGGTACAAATCCCCCCAAATGTCAGGACGGTACAAATCCCCCCAAATGTCAGGACGGTACAAATCCCCCCAAATGTCAGGACGGTACAAATCCCCCCAAATGTCAGGACGGTACAAATCCCCCCCCCCCCAAATGTCAGGACAGGACAAAAGTTGTAGTTTTTTTTTTTTAATATTTTTTCTTCTTAGCATGCTGTCACCAGTGCAATACATCATCATCATATAACTGGTAACAATGTGCAAAAACAAAAGAAACAACATTTTTTTAATTTTTTTACCATACTGTGACCAGAGCAGTGCAGCATTGTCATGGTAACACTGTACCACTCTGGGAAAGGGATCAGGATTTTTTCTGGTTTTTTTTTTACACACTATGATTGCTTATACTGGTGAATTTGACTGGTATAAGCAACCGTTTTTTACCATAATACATCGATTCATTCAGTATTTACTATTGTTGTTAGCTGTGATTGGCCAGATGGGCTGTGATTGGCCCTGTCTGTACCATGTGATCACTGTGACCAATCACAGAGATCAACACGCTGCACGTGCGCAGACTGTTGGCGCTATATAAATCCTGTATAATAATAATCAGCACAATACTTCACAATGGCTGGCATGAATGAACACCATTTATTGTGTGCAAGTGTCATTTGATCTGCTGTGATTGGTCACAGCAATCACATGGCACCATCAGTGGCCAGTACATTGATAGGTCATCCGCTGTATTCGATGGACTGAGCCACAGCGCGGCGTATTCCAGAAAGGACGTCATATGACGTCCTTGTGGAGTGACGAGTGTCCGACCCAGATGTCATTTGACAATAGGCTGGGTGGGAACTGGTTAAAGTACACTGAATTGTAAGGGGGCTTCTGATTGGCCGACTGTTGGTGTCAAATTGCTCAAGCTCTTGCCTTGCTTCCTCTTGGATAGGACAACTCACCGCTATAGTAAAAGCCATATTGTGCCCACTCCTTGCCGTAGGCCTTCCCATGACACCCCCGGCCATTAGCCTTTATGTTCTCAAAGACGGGAATTTCGTTAGTCCTTATATAAAGACCTATTATGGAATCTGCCGTCCTGTAGTCTTGGGGACGGTATAAAATATCTAAATAGATTACACATCATACGTGACACTTCACCACCATGTACCATTAGAGATGGGATTTGCCTTGGGATACAGTAACAGTATTAGAAGATGATAGTAGATCAGCTTACCATTGTTTCAGCTATTGTGGAGGCCCCAAAGGCTTCAACCAATATGAGATTTCTGCCTCACAAATCATATCTAATTCTGTTATGTCCTTCAAAGTGATTCTGTCACAAAGAAAAACAATTGAATAAAGGGCTCTTTGCAAAGAACACAGTTAATACTCACTTCTCCTGCTGCCTGTACCTCCAATGTCTGCTGTACTGAAGAGAACCGGCCACCATAAGAATCTTCAGAATCCAACACTTCTGGGATAGTCCCCCATGGTGTGCTGTTGAGTGTTGTAGTAATGTAGGGGCTGTCAGGGTCCTGTCCACAGCAGGAGTTCTGGAAGATCTGGCATTTCTGCCAGTACTCTGCATGGCCGCAGAAGGACACATCAGCCTCAGTCTGGTGCCAGACGGCCTTTATAAGGAGGTTCATCACTTCCTCTGGTTGCTGGATGATCTCTAGCTCCCCGTGCCCTGTTCCTGTTCCTGTTTCCTGTGATTCTGACCCGTGATTTCCTGTTACCGACTCAGCTTGCTCCTGGACCTGTCTACTCTGCCTTACCCCTGATCTGACCTTGGCCTGGCTTACACATTTTCTCTCTCTCGCTCCTCTGTGTATGACCTCAGCTATCCCATCTGACTACATCTGCTCTGATTCCCACCCGGTACCTGATCTGACCTCGGCTTGGCTTACGGATACTCTCTCTCACTCCTCTGTGTATGACCTCGGCTATCCCATCTGACTACGTCTGCTCTGATTCCCACCTGGTACCTGACCTTGGCTTGAACCGACTACCCAGTAAACATCTAAATCCCGGAAGGGCTTGCATACCACGCACAGGCGCCTCCTGTCTGCAGACCTATCTCCGTGCACCAGCTGTGCTTCTGAGTGGACCACCAACCAGCCCTCCTACAGGTGACCTGGGCAACTTTGGGCCTGACTCCCGCTGTCCCACTCTCAGGGGAGTCCGGAACTTAGCCGCAAGGGAAGCCCTCTCTCCATTGGCCTCCACCACCAGGTACGTGATAGGGCTGGTAGATCGAACACAGAAATCTGATACTCTTGGAAGTGTCAGATTCGGGAAAATCTTTGGCTGGCCATTGCTCTTCGGAATAGCAGACATTAGCGGTGCATGAAGCAGGAGATATGAGCATTCACCATCTTCATTACAGGGAGCCCTTTTTGTGCTTTTTCATTTCAGCATTAGAGTTACTATAAAGTGAAATAAAAAACAACAATCCTCTCATGGTTACATGCACTATATTGCAAAAAGTATTGGGCCCCGCCCTCCCAATCATGTGATTTAGGTGTTCCAATCACCTCCATATGGCCACAGTGATCTCCACTTGCCTCCAGGTCCCCAGATCAGGCACTTGGCATGGGACTATTCAAAGAATACTTTGCATTTTCTCAATGAATACAAAGCATTCTCTGATTGGAGGAGGTGAAGATTTTGATATCACACCCCCGCTCACCTCATTCAATCAGAGAACGCTTTGTATTCATTGAGAAAATGCAAAGTATTCTTTGAATAGTCCCATGCCAAGTGGCCGACCTGGGGACCTGGAGGCAAGTGGAGATCTCTGGAGTAGCAGTGTAGTAGAGGTGTAGTAGTGGCAGCCTCACTGTTTCATCTACTTGATGATTTCCAGCTTCCAGGGGCGTAGCCCAGGTATGGTATATACCAGGGGCGGACTGACAACTCATGGGGCCCCCGGGAAAAAGGGGATCATGAGGCCCCTGTGCCCTTGCCCAAACTCAAAAAAGCCTATGAAAAAGGTACCAGGGGCATCTCATGGGGCCCCCTACTGACCCCAGGCCCTCGGGCAGTGCCCGAGTTTCCAAATGGTCAGTCCGCCCCTGGTATATACATAGTTGGTCCAAGCTGCACCAGAGTATTCTATGAGAAAATGCAAAACAATCCCTGAATGGTGCCCATCCCCAGAATCCAGCCTCCTGTGTTCAAAGTGCAGCAGACCAGCCACTTTGCACAGGACCCCGAAGTTAGTGGAGATCATTGTAGTACCAGTGCATGCTTCAGTGATTTCCAGCTTCTAGAGGTGTCACAGTCAGGGGTCAGGGGTCAGGGACAAGTAACTTTAGCAGTAAAGAGGTTCACAGATTCTGGAAAATTTTTGGCTGGCCATTGATCTTCATAATAGCAGACATCAGCGGTGCATGAAGCAGGAGATATGAGCATTCTCCATCTTCGTTGCAGGGAACCCTTTTTGAGCTTTTTTATTTCAGCATTGGAGTTGCTATAAAGTGAAATTGTGACATAAAAAACAACAATCCTCTCATGGTTACATACACTATATTACCAAAAGTATTGGCCCCGCCCTCCCAATCATGTGATTCAGGTGCTCCAATCCCCTCCCAATCATGTGATTCAGGTGCTCCAATCCCCTCCCAATCATGTGATTCAGGTGCTCCAATCCCCTCCCAATCATATGATTCAGGTGCTCCAATCCCCTCCCAATCATGTGATTCAGGTGCTCCAATCCCCTCCCAATCATGTGATTCAGGTGCTCCAATCCCCTCCCAATCATGTGATTCAGGTGTTCCAATCCCCTCCACATCATGTGATTCAGGTGCTCCAATCCCCTCCATGGACACAGGTGTATACAATCAAGCCCCTAGGCATGCAGACGGCTTCTACAAACATTGGTGAAAGAATGGGTCGCTCTCAGGAGCTCAGTGACTCCAAGCGTGGTCCCGTGATAGGTGGCCACCTGGGCAATAAGTCCATCCGGGACATTTCCTGGCTACTAAATATTCCACGCTCAACTGTTAGTGGGATTATAACAAAGTGGAAGCAACTGGGAACAACAGCCACTCAGCCGCCAAGTGGTAGGCCACGTCACATGACAGGGCGGGGTCAGCGCATGCTGAAGCGCGCAGTGCGCAGAAGTCACCAACTGTCTGCAGAGTCAATAGCTAAAGACCTCCAAACTTGGTGTGGCCTTCAGATGAGCCCAACAACAGTGCGTAGAGAGCTTCATGGAATGGGTTTCCATGGCCGAGCAGCTGCATCCAAGCCTTCAATCACGTGCAATGCAAAGCGTCGGATGCCGTGGTGTAAAGCACGCTGCCACTGGACTCTAGAGCAGTGGTGTATTTAGGCTTTGTGCTGCCCTAGGCAACACAAAAATCAGACACCCCCCCTGGTGGAGAGAGCCTGACACCGACCAGCAGCAGAAACCCCTGCTCCCTATGGAGAGATCCTGACAGTGACCAACAACACCCCAGCCCCCCCTCCCACTTGAGAGAGCCTTCCACTAATACTCACCCACCCCCTCCCCTGGGAACAAAGAGACACTCACCTTCACAGCTTCACAACTGGGAAGAACAGCAGCTCAGCCACCAAGTGGTAGGACACATTGGGGTTTGAATGTAGCTTGAATAGACACTAAAGCAACTGCATGTCAGCAAAGAAGGTTCCAGTGTATGGTCCTCTCGTTTTGGCCAAGTCATCAACAGTCTCCGATGTATGGTCCTCCCTTTGAGCCAAATCAGCACCAGTTTCCAGTGTATGGTCCTCCTTTTCAGCAAAGTCAGCACCAGTTTCTAGTGTATGGTCCTCTCTTTTGGGCAAGTCACCATCAATCTCCAATGTATGGTCCTCCTTTGGGCATATTTGGGCGTTGAGGGGAAATTTAGCAAACGTTGATAAAAAGTTACAGCTGTTCTTTAACTTTAAACTGTCAAAAGGGATTTGTCATATACATTTTTTTACCAAAAGTAAGGTTACTCTTTGAAGAGAGTGAGTTAAGTCTCTAGAAATGAGAACTTTATGTGCATTCAGGAAAAAAAAAAGCGCGGAGATCATCTCTAACTGATTTAAAAAGTTCCATAATGTTTAATGCAACGGCATAAATTGCTAATGGTCTTTCATTTCCAGTTATAATTTGGATAAAAAGAATTATTTTCCGCCAGTACTCAAGAATTACCATACAGAAGGATCAGGCTTGATAGCCGGACCCACATCGAGAATTCATCTCCAACAACAGGAAATGAACATTTCTTCCCATGTGGAATACTCTCATTTCTATTAGTTGAAGTGCATGGAGATGGCTGCAGGAAAGTCTGTGATCACCGAGGAAAGCACAGAGGAATATGGAATATGCACTGAGATCTTGGCATGCCACTGACAACAAAAGTGTGGGGCGGTCTGATTTCATGTTTTATCAATCTGGCACAAATAAGATAAATATACAATTTGAGGAGAGTGGGGGCATAATTCCAGGTATGGATATTATATACATAGTTACTCTGGTGCAGCTTGGACCAACTATGTATATACTATACCTGGGCTACTCCCCTGGAAGCTGGAAATCACTGAAGTAGATGAAGCAACAAGGCTGTCACTTCTACTACACCTCCACTACACCTCCACTACACCTCCACTACACTGCTACTCCAGTGATCTCCACTTGCTTCCAGGTCCCCAGGTCGGCCATTTGGCATGGGACTATTCAAAGAATACTTTGCATTTTCTCAATGAATACAAAGCGTTCTCTGCTTGGATGAGGTGAAGATTGTGAAATCACACCCCCCCCCCCCTCCTTCATCTCATTCAATCAGAGAACGCTTTGTATTCAATGAGAAAACGCTAAGTATTCTTTGAATAGTCCCATGCCAAGTGGCCGACCTGGGGACCTGGAAGCAAGTGGAGATCTCTGGAGTAGCAGTGTAGTAGTGGTGTAGTAGAGGTGTAGAAGTGACAGCCTCGCTGCTTCCTCTACTTCAGTGATTTCCAGCTTCCAGTGGCATAGCCCAGGTATGGTATATACATAGTTGGTCCAAGCTGTACAAGAGTATTGAGAAAATGCAAAGCAGTCCCTGAATGGCGCCCATCCCCAGAATCCAGCCTCCTGTGTTCAAAGTGCAGCAGGCCAGCCGCTTGGCACAGGACCCCGAAGTTAGTGGAGATCATTGTAGTAACAGTGTAGTACCAGTGCATGCTTCAGTGATTTCCAGCTTCTAGAGGTGTCACAGTCAGGGGTCAGGCTCAGGGACAAGTAACTTTAGCAGTAAAGATGTTCAGTGACCAGCAGTATAAGTTCATGAGCAGACCACCCTGGAGGATGATGCAGGCTCACCTAAGGCAAGGGGCGGAAAGTACTAACTGATATTCACCAGAGCTTCTGATGGTAGGGATGGGTTTTGCTGTGCATTAGTACCAAATTGCAGTCCTCAGGATCACCCCACCAGTAGGTGAGCAAGCCAGGGTCCAGTGGCAGGTTTACCAGTTTGGGATCAAGCAGAAGCGAAGTCAGTAAACAAGCCAAAGGTCAGTAACAGATGGTTGCAGGTTGGACTCAAGAGGATACATACTTGAGGAACAAGCCAAAGGTCGGTAGCAGATGGATGCAGGCTGGGATCAAGCAGAAGCATAGTCAACGAGAAAGCCAAAGGTTGGCAACAGATGGTTTCAGGTTGGAATCAAGAAGAAACATAGTTGAGGAACAAGCCAAAGGTTGGTAACAGATGGATGCAAGTTGGAATCAAGCGGAAGCATAGTCAAGGAGCAAGCCAAAGGTCAGTAACAGATGTTAGCAGGTGGGATGAAGAGGAAACATAATTGAGAAACAAGCCAAAGTTCAGAAACATGGTTGTAGGTTGGGATTAAGCAGAAGCGTAGTCAAGGAACAAGCCAAAGGTTGGTAACAGATGATTACAGATGAGAACTAGGGGAACCACAGTCAAGGAGCAAGCCAAAGGTCAGTAACAGATGTTAGTAGGTGGGATGAAGAGGAAACATAGTCGAGAAACAAGTCAAAGTTCAGTAACATGGTTGTAGGTTGGGATTAAGCAGAAGCGTAGTCAAAGAACAAGCCAAAGGTTGGTAACAGATGGTTACAGGTGAGATCTAGGGGAACCACAGTCAAGGAACAAGCCAAATGACAGTAACAGATGGTTGCAGGTGGGATGAAGAGGAAACATAGTCGAGAAACAAACCAAAGTTCAGTAACATGGTTGCAGGTTGGGATCAGGGGTGGACTGACCATTTGGAAACTCGGGCACTGCCCGAGGGCCCGGGGTCAGTACGGGGCCCCATGATCCCCTATTGCCTGGGGGCCCCATGAGTTGTCAGTCCACCCCTGGTTGGAATTAAGCAGAAGTGTAGTCAAGGAACAAGCCAAAATTTGATAACAGATGGTTGCGTAGATACAGATGGCAGCAGGAGTGGCAAGATACTGGCTGGAGAGAGCACAACTATCTGGCAAACAGGAAGTGCAGAAACATGGCTTAAATTGAGAAGTTCATGGTAGGAGCAAAAGGTTCAAGGTTCACCAGAAAGAAGACAGAAAGCAAGATTATCCTAGGAATCAGGCATGGAGCTGTCTAGCATCTCAGGTGGCTTAGTCAGAAAAGACACAGCCAAACACCACAGCAATTCCAGGTTCATATTTGGATCCTGATTAGAGGGATCCCACGCAGGTATGGTATATACCAGTGGTTCCCAACCTGAGGAACCTCAGGACCAACAGTTGTCCTTGGACCCAAAAATAATTTAATTTCCAAAACATAATTTATTCCACAAAACATCTTGTGCAGTATTCTACAATGTATATGCACTTTATAAACAAATGGCTTCCCTCCAAAATGGATAGTGCAGTAATTGCAGCGCTAGTGACAATGAAAGCCTGGATGTCACAATACATATATTAGTGTGGCCAGCGGTTTTTATTAAGCTATGTTGTCTGGGCACCAAATGTTTTATTAAGGCATTTGTCACTTTATGGCTAAGTTCCAGATTCCCCTGAGAGTGGGACAGAGGGAGTCAGGCCCAAAGTGGCACAGGTTGCCTGTAGGAGTGCTTCTTGGTCGTCCACCCAGGAGCACAGCTGATGCACTGAGATGAGGTCTGCAGCCAGGTGGTGCCTGTGCGTGGTATGCAAGCCCTTCCGGGGAACAGAGGATTACTGGATAGCCGGCTCAAAGCCAAGGACCGGTACCGGGTGGAGATCAGAGCAGACATAGTAAGATGGGAGAGCCGAGGTCATACACAGAGGAGCAAGAGAGAATATCCGTTCGCCAAGCCGAGGCCAGGTCAGGGTTTAAGCAGAGAAGACAGGTCCAGGAGCAAGCCGAGTCGGTATCAGGAAATCACAGATCACAGTAGCACAGGAAATCACAGGTTACAGTAATACAGGAACAGGAACAAGGTACTGGGGAGCCAGACATCAACCAGCATCTGAGAGTAGTGCAGGCTTATCTTATAAAGGCCGTTTGGCGCTAAATTTAAGCCGATGTGAACTTCTGCGGCCATACAAGGTACTGGCAGAGCTGCCAGGTCTCCTAACACCTCTGCTGAGGATGGAGCCCTGACAGCATTAGAGAGGCCTGGGGGAGTGGGGGGGGGGGGGGCACTTGCCCCGCAGCCCAGTCGCCTAGTCCGCCCCTGGTCACGACCAACTTTTGGGTCACAACCCATTACTCAAGAAACATGAGTTTATACATAGTTGGTCCAAGCTGTAACTACGTAAAAATAACCAGACCTGAAGTTCTTCTTAAAGCCCAAGTGATGTTGCTACACTTACTCTTGCCATTGGGTGACTCTTCGGTGCTTTTGTATTGGAAGATGTTTTTATACCTTAAAGCACTGGTGACCCTCCAGCTGTTACCAAACTACAAGTCCCATGAGGCATTGCAAGGTTGACAGAAGCATGACTCCCAAAGGCAGAGGCATGATGGGACTTGTAGTTTGGTAACAGCTGGAGGGCCGCCAGTTTGACACCTGTGCTCTAACTACAAGTCCCATGAGGCATTGCAAGGTTGACAGAAGCATGACTCCCAAAGGCAGAGGCATGATGGGACTTGTAGTTTGGTAACAGCTGGAGGGCCGCCAGTTTGACACCTGTGCTCTAACTACAAGTCCCATGAGGCATTGCAAGGTTGACAGAAGCATGACTCCCAAAGGCAGAGGCATGATAGGACTTGTAGTTTGGTAACAGCTGGAGGGCCGCCAGTTTGACACCTGTGCTCTAACTACAAGTCCCATGAGGCATTGCAAGGTTGACAGAAGCATGACTCCCAAAGGCAGAGGCATGATGGGACTTGTAGTTTGGTAACAGCTGGAGGGCCGCCAGTTTGACACCTGTGCTCTAACTACAAGTCCCATGAGGCATTGCAAGGTTGACAGAAGCATGACTCCCAAAGGCAGAGGCATGATGGGACTTGTAGTTTGGTAACAGCTGGAGGGCCGCCAGTTTGACACCTGTGCTCTAACTACAAGTCCCATGAGGCATTGCAAGGTTGACAGAAGCATGACTCCCAAAGGCAGAGGCATGATGGGACTAGTAGTGTGGCAACAGCTGGAGGGCCGCCAGTTTGACACCTGTGCTCTAACTACAAGTCCCATGAGGCATTGCAAGGTTGACAGAAGCATGACTCCCAAAGGCAGAGGCATGATGGGACTAGTAGTGTGGCAACAGCTGGAGGGCCGCCAGTTTGACACCCCTGCCTTAGAGAAAGAGATCTCTGCTGCAACTACTATCTTATTATGAAGTTACATCCCAATCCCGGCTTCCATCGTGGATTTCCATGGAGGCCTCTGATGGTGGTTGTCACGGAAGGTCTACTTGCTACAGTATTTTTGTTATCGGAAAGTCTGAATCCCTCCGGCATACAGAAACTTTTGTTAAGCGTTTTGTGAGAACATAGGTGGCTAAGCGTAGCATCAGGATTATTAATCATCAAACCAAATATTTACCATCCATGTTACTATCATCTTCATGTTTGCATCTGTTCCCTGTCTCTCTTTACTCAACATTTATTTATCGGGAAGCAATGGCACCCAATCATTTTACTGATTTATCTCTATCCGGGGTTCCCACACACAAGGAGAGATGACTCATGCGACTTTCTTAACTTTCAAAGTCAAAGTGTACAACAGATAGATAATGGGAAGAGGTATGACGGATGACACAGGGTGACTCTCATACTTTGATGGTGTCATTGTTTTAAAAAGTAAAGCTTTACTGTTGCAGCATGTCTACACCCCAGGCAGCTGTTTTTCCAAATAAAATGGGTAACGTTTGATGGGCAGTAAAAACGTGGCTCAACTGTGTGTGGGGGCCCCCTTATCTCAACTGCTAATGTAAATATACGTGCAAAGCCTTAAAGTAGTTGTAAACCTCAGACATGAATAGTGTGTACTTGTCTCAGTCCAGGGTGTCTTCCTGTTTTCTGGCCTAGGTCAAAATAACATCATAGATCCCAGATGCCCTCAGCACTCCTACCTGCTACCTACTACCACCCCTGCCCTCACCACTCTTTCTCCAACCCGCTCCTGCCCTCACTATTCTTGCCCCTGCCACCCATTACTATACCACTCTTGCCCCACACCAGCCATCCCTGATCTCACCACTCTTGCCCCCACCTACCCCTGCCCTCACCACTCTGTCCCCCACCCACCCCGTCCCTCACTACTCTTGCCTCCGCCAACCATGCCGTTACAACTCTTTCCCAATATCACCCATTCCTGCCCTCACCACTCTGTCCCCCACCCACCCCGTCCCTCACTACTCTTGCCTCCGCCAACCATGCCGTTACAACTCTTTCCCAATATCACCCATTCCTGCCCTCACCACTCTTGCCCTCACCTACCCCTGCCCTCACCACTCTGTCCCCCACCCACCCCGTCCCTCACTACTCTTGCCTCCGCCAACCATGCCGTTACAACTCTTTCCCAATATCACCCATTCCTGCCCTCACCACTCTGTCCCCCACCCACCCCGTCCCTCACTACTCTTGCCTCCGCCAACCATGCCGTTACAACTCTTTCCCAATATCACCCATTCCTGCCCTCACCACTCTTGCCCTCACCTACCCCTGCCCTCACCACTCTGTCCCCCACCCACCCCGTCCCTCACTACTCTTGCCTCCGCCAACCATGCCGTTACAACTCTTTCCCAATATCACCCATTCCTGCCCTCACCACTCTTGCCCTCACCTACCCCTGCCTTCATTACTCTTGTCCTTGCCACCCATTCCTGCCCTCACCACTCTTTCCCCCACCCACCTCATCCCTTACTACTCTTGCCCCTGCCAACCATGCCATTGCAACTCTTTCCCAATACCACCCATTCCTGCCCTCACCACTCTTTCCCCCACCCACCCCATCCCTCACTACTCTTGCCCCCGCCAACCATGCTGTTACAACTCTTTCCCAATATCACCCATCCCTGCCCTCACCACTCTTTCCCCCATTCACCTCTTCCCTCCCTACTCTTGCCCCAGCCAAATATGCCATTACCACCCCACCCACCTCTTTCCTCACAACTCTTGGCCTTGCCACCCAACCCTTTCCTCACTACTCTTATCCCCCCACCATCCATCCCTTCCTTCACCACTCTTGCCCCAACCCAGCTCTTCCCTCACTACTTTTGCCCCTGCCAACCGTGCCCTCACCACTCTTGTTCTCTGCCACCCATGTCTGCCCTCACCACTCTTTACCTAACCCACCCAAGCCCTCACCACTCTTGTTCTCTGCCACCCATCTCTGCCCTCACCACTCTTTCCCTAACCCACCCATGCCCTCACCACACATCCCCCCCCCCCCGCCACACCATTTCAAACCACCCCCAACACACATCTCTGCTTGAAATCCCCCAACCCCAACCCAGACCTTCTGTCATCATTGCATGCTGCCATCCATCCCTGCCCTCACCACTCTTGCCCCCTCCCACCTCTTCCCTCACTACTCTTTCCTCTACCCACCTCTTCTCTCACAACTATTGGCCTTGCCACCCACCCTTTCCCTCACTACTCTTGCTCCTGCCACTTACCCCTTACCACTCTTGCCCCCCCACCGTCCATCCCTGCCTTTACTACTCTTGCCCCTGCCAACCGTGCCCTCACCACTCTTGTCCCCTGCCACCAGTCCCTGCCCTCACCACTCTCTCCCTAACCCATCCATGCCCTCACCACTCTTGCTCCCCTCACTCATCCCTGCCCTCACCACACATCCCCCCCTCCACACCATTTCTAACCACCCCCAACACACATCTATGTCTGCAATCTCCCAACCCAGCACAGACCTTCTGTCATCATTGCATATGCCACCACCTCAGTCCATCTGCTCTTACGACAACAGCTTCCCTTACCCCAACCCCATCCCCCAATCCCCAACCTTACCTGTCCTGGAATGGACACACCTTTGCTAGTGTAAACTTTTTTTTTTTTTTTTAATAACCAAAATACGGTTTCTATTTGAGTATAGGGAGTCCATGGAGTCATTGTCACGTCTATAATACCTGCTATACATAAGAATGCTGCAAATACAGAGCCTGGCTGTCCTAAAGAAGGCAGTGAGCCATCGGCGATATAACTGATGTCAGGAGGGACGTGTTATTTGGAAGATTTACGGCTGTTAAGTGCTGGCGGTGTTGTATTTCAGAAAACATCACGATACCGCAGCCACTGTCCCCAACAATATGTCAAACACATAGATCAGCAGAGGATGGCCTAGAAGACTCAACGTCCAAACTTGTCCATGTTCTTCTAATTATTGGTGGTATGGGGAACATATAAAATGGAAAGTTTTTCTTGTTTCTTAAAGCAAATTGTGACTCAGGCAGCATTAAACGATACGGTACTTAGAGCAGATCTGGGAAAAGTGTGGCCCCATGGCCACACCCGGATCTTTGCCTGTCCTTATCTGGCCCTGGATGCCCCTACTATCAGCTGAAGAGGAAGTCAAACATTGTTTCTCTATGTGTCCTTGGTTCCCTGGAGCAGTGTTCTGGGCTACTCTATATCTAGGTGACCCTGGTGGCCATTTTGGTTCAATCAGAGTCTTTTTGGTTACCTGTATCCAGGTTTTGGCACATATTTGAGAAGTGGCTACTGTGGGGAGAGTTTACCCGCCAGTCAGAGACAGCACTAGTGAAAGGTTCCAAAGGAGTTGGGAAAACTTAGGGCCTCCGTCTACACTTCAAGCTCCCTCTTGGGTTGGACCAGTCACACCGCACTCCACCTCCCTTGGCAGGACCTGCCTTCAGCTCAGGCCTACTACTGCTGACTCTCCGCTGCATTGACTGGGAGTTCCCAAAAGGAGGTTCTCCCCACCGTGTTGTTGTATATGTTCTGCAAGTACTTCAAAACATTGGTTTCTGCATCCCGGGCCTCGGTGTCATTACCGCCGTCCCACTATGCTGTACCTAACCTACAAGGAGAGAGCCTGAGGAGCTGATCTGTACAGCAGGGAGGCTCAGTTCTGCTGGGAGAACGTTGGCTCGGTGATGTCTCAATACTGTGCCACCACTCTGCTACCAGTCCAAGTGTTCTTCACTCCACATCAGGATCTACAGAAATCCCTGCTGTACCCATCTCAGGCTCCCTCCTTATAAAAAGTGTTTTTTTTAGAGGGCATTTGATAGGCAGTGAGAAAACACTGGAGAAGGATCTGGGATGGTCAATAGTGGAGAAGTGTCTGGGGGGGTCAATGGTGAGAAGGATCTGGGGAGATCAATGGTGGAGAAGGATCTGGGGAGGTCAGTGGTGGAGAAGGCTCTCGGATGGTCAATAGTGGAGAAGGACCTGGGGGGGTTAATGGTGAGAAGGATCTGGGGAGATCAATGGTGGAGAAGGCTCTGGGATGGTCAATAGTGGAGAAGGATCTGGGGGGGTCAGTGGTGAGAAGGTTCTGGGGGTTCTGTTAGATCACAAGCTTAATACTGGCAGCAATGCCAAGCTGCGGGTTCTAAAGCGAGCAAAATCCTCTCTTGTATTAGAAGAGGTATAGACTATACATAGGCAATATAGTGTGTATCTATCTATCTATCTATCTATCTATCTATCTATCTATTATCTATCTATCTATCTATCTATCTATCTATCTATCTATCTATCTATCTATCTATTATCTATCTATCTATTATCTATCTATCTATCTATCTATCTATCTATCTATCTATTATCTATCTATCTATCTATTATCTATCTATCTATCTATTATCTATCTATCTATCTATCTATCTATCTATCTATCTATTATCTATCTATCTATCTATCTATCTATCTATCTATTATCTATCTATCTATTATCTATCTATCTATCTATCTATCTATTATCTATCTATCTATCTATCTATCTATCTATCTATTATCTATCTATCTATTATCTATCTATCTATCTATTATCTATCTATCTATCTATCTATCTATCTATCTATCTATTATCTATCTGTCTATCTATCTATCTATCTATCTATCTATCTATCTATTATCTATCTATCTATCTATTATCTATCTATCTATCTATTATCTATCTATCTATCTATTATCTATCTATTATCTATCTATCTATTATCTATCTATCTATCTATCTATCTATCTATCTATCTATCTATTTATTATCTATCTATCTATCTATTATCTATCTATCTATCTATTATCTATCTATTATCTATTATCTATCTATTATCTATCTATTATCTATCTATCTATCTATCTATCTATTATCTATCTATCTATCTATTATCTATCTATTATCTATCTATCTATTATCTATCTATCTATTATCTATCTATCTATCTATCTATCTATCTATCTATCTATCTATTATCTATCTATCTATCTATCTATCTATCTATCTATCTTCTATCTATCTTCTATCTATCTATCTATCTATCTATCTATTATCTATCTATCTATCTATCTATCTATCTATCTATCTATCTATTATCTAGCTATCTATTATCTATCTATCTATTATCTATCTATCTATCTATCTATCTATCTATCTATCTATCTATCTATCTATTATCTATCTATCTATCTATCTATCTATCTATTATCTATCTATCTATCTATCTATCTATCTATCTATCTATCTATCTATTATCTATCTATCTATCTATCTATTATCTATCTATCTATCTATCTATCTATCTATCTATCTATCTATCTATCTATCTATTATCTATCTATCTATTATCTATCTATCTATCTATCTATCTATCTATCTATCTATCTATCTATCTATCTATCATCTATCTATTATCTATCTATCTATCTATCTATCTATCTATCTATCTATTATCAAATGCAAGTGCCAGAAGGGTGTCAGTGTGGGTGTCGGTGTGGGTGTCGGTGTGGGTGTCAGTGTCGGTGTGGATGTGGGTGTCGGTGTGGGTGTCGGTGTGGGTGTCGGTGTCGGTGTGGGTGTCGGTGTGGGTGTCAGTGTCGGTGTGGGTGTCGGTGTGGGTGTCGGTGTGGGTGTCAGTGTCGGTGTGGATGTGGGTGTCGGTGTGGGTGTCAGTGTCGGTGTGGATGTGGGTGTCGGTGCCTAGTATACATAGCATAGTGAGAAATGCCTGAATCAGGAGCCTTGTGATAGGCTGACCCGGCTTTTAATGAAAGCTTCAGATTTAAAATGACTCAAAACAACATTCGAAATGCCATTAACGTGAAAAAAAAGCTTTCTATGACTTTTCAGCGATTGGATTTAGATCTTGTCTGCGATGGATATGTCGTTATGCTACGCCGTCATCTCAGCTACCATTAGTGCTTTGGGGATTTTTTAAAAACTGTACATCTTTTCCTAATCTGGATAATAGTGTCACTTTAAATGGCTAAAAGGACTCGGCAGGCATCTGTGAAACCAGAAACGTCCCCCTAAGTGAGCAATCACCGCTCTTTAATTCTCTCCTATTGTTATCCCAGTTAGGGGAGAGAATAACATTTCTGTAGTGTCCTCGCTCCCTCAATACAGAGAATCTCATTGTCAGATAAAATTGCCTTCCGTTCCCCCGGTGTTCATCTACTCCTCGCTAACAGTCTGCGACACAAATAACAAGCGTGCCTGGATTGTGCTGTGCTGGCAGACGCCGACTTACTCCATCGCCTCGTTTACAGCGAGGCCTAACGAGAGGTGCGGAATACTAACATTAGAGGCCGCCGCTCATCCCCACCACCAGATCCTTGATGCTTCATTTTTCTTTGAATACAGAAGTCAGCAAACGCATGAACCCGTTTTTTTTTTTTATTACCTAACAGACATGCATTGTAGATGTTACTACTGATCACGCTAGGCTTTATAGAGCTAAAACGGGCTTCACGGTAATAGCATGGAAGCCGAAGAGATGAAAACACTCTTTTATAAACCGAAAATGGAAAGGTTTTGTTAAAACTGTGATTCTGGGGACAATGGAACAGTTTACAGTTGCAAGAAAAAGTATGTGAACCCCTTGGGATTACGTGGAGTTTTGCATGAATTGGGCATAAAATGTGTTCTGAACGTCATCTAAGTCACAACAATAGAAGAACACAGTCTGCTGAACATAATACTACACAAACATTAGATGTTGCCATGGTTTAATTGCACATAACATGTAAACATTCACAGTGCAGGAAGGAAAAAGTATGTGAGGCCCTAGCTTAATGACTTCTCCCAGAGCTAATTGGAGCCAGGAGTGAGCCAACCTTGACTCCAATCAGTGTGATGATATTGGATGTGTTGCTGACAGCTGTCCTGCCCTTAAAAAACACACACCTGTTTTGGGTTTACTGGTTTCAAGAAGCACTGTCTGATGTGAACCATGCCTCGCAGAAAAGAGCTCTCAGAAGAGTTACGATCAAGAATTGTTGACTTGCATGAAGCTGGAAAGGGTTACAAAAGTATCTCCTTGAGCCTTGATGTTCCTGTGTCCACGGTAAGACAGACTGTCTACAAATGGAGAAAGTTTAGCACTGTTGATACTCTCCCTAGGCGTGGTCGTCCTGTAAAAATGACTGCAAGAGCACAGCGCAGAATGCTGCATGAGGTAAAGAAGAATCCCAGAGTGTCAGCTAAAGACCTACAGAAATCTCTGGCACATGCTAACATTTTTGTTGACACATCTACAATAAGGAAAACATTAAACAAGAATGGAGAACATGGGAGGACACCACGGAGGAAGCCATTGCTGTCCAAAAAGAAGATTGCAGCACGTTTGAAGTTTGCAAAAGAGCTGTGGATGTTCCACAGCACTACTGGCAGAATATACTGTGGACAGATGAAACCAAGATTGAGTTGTTTGGGAAGAACACACAACACTATGTGTGGAGAAAAAAAGGCACAGCACACCAACATCAAAACCTTATCCCCACTGTGAAACATGGCGGAGGGAGCATCATGGTTTGGGGCTGCTTTGCTGCCTCAGGGCCTGGACGGATTGTTGTCATTGATGGGAAAATGAATTCCAGAGTTTATCAAGATATTTTGCAGGAAAACGTACGACCATCTGTCCGCCAACTGAAGCTCCGCAGAGGATGGGTGATGCAACAGGACAATGACCCATACAAGTAATTCAACAAAACAATGGCTGCAACAGCACAGAATACGCCTTCTGGAGTGGCCCAGTCAGAGTCCTGACCTCAACCCCATTGAAATGCTGTGGCATGACCTTAAGAGAGCGATTCACACCAGACATCCCAAGAATATTGCTACACTGAAACAGTTTTGTGAAGAGGAGTGGTCCAAAATTACTCCAGATCGTTGTGCAGGTCTGATCTGCAACTACAGGAAACGTTTGGTTGAGGTTATTGCTGCCAAAGGAGGGTCAACCAGTTATTAAGTCCAAAGGTTCACATACTTTTTCCTCCCTGCACTGTGAATGTTTCCATGTTATGTGCAATTAAACCATGGCAACATCTAATGTTTGTGTAGTATTATGTTCAGCAGACTGTGTTCTTCTATTGTTGTGACTTAGATGACGTTCGGAGCACATTTTATGCCCAATTCATGCAAAACTCCACGTAATCCCAAGGGGTTCACATACTTTTTCTTGCAACTGTATATATACAGTGTGTGTGTATATATATATATTATTATACAGGATTTATGGCGCCAACAGTGTGCTCAGCGCTGTACAATATAACGGGAGACAATACAGCAACAATACAGATCAATACAAGAGGGATAGGAGGGCCTGATCCTTGTGTGTATATATATATATATATAATTTTATTTATTTGTTTTTGGGGTTTTTTTGAGGTGGGGGGTGCGTTGCACAACCAAGGAGTCTATTTATAGATGTTTTCACCTTAAGATTTAAATTAAGTTTATTAAAATGATGCTTTAAGACAGGGTTTCTCAACCAGGGTTCCGTGGAAGCCTAGGGTTCCTCCAGAGGTTGCCAGGGGTTCCTTGAGCAATGACCAATGTTTGCCTCTGAGGTAAGTTCCCACTGACACCACTGATCTTTTCAGCAATCTGTAAGGGGTAATTCTTCCCAATGACCACAAGTGTAAGGAGCGTTCTTCCTACTGACCATCACACTAATGCAGCAGTTCTCAACCTGTGGGTTACGACCCCTTTGGGGGTCGAACAACCCTTTCACAGGGGTCTCCTAAGACCATCGGAAAACACATATTTCCGATGGTGTTAAGAACCGAGACACCGCTCCTCTATCAGTCTCCAGGTGAGTCCTCCCACATGCATATACGTCCACATTTCCCTGGACCGCGATGTGTGCGCGGGATGACATGCCGCCCCTGTCATCTGGCCACATCCCCGGGATCACTCAACAGCTCCGCCTCCTTGCCAGTGATTGGCCGCCGGATCTGTAGCTCAGGAGAGGCACACAGGCGGCCAATCACCGGCGAGGAGGTGGAGCTTGGAGAGGAGGAGCCGAGCAGCAGCGCGAAGAGCAAAGAAGATCGAGCGAGGGAGCGGCCGGAGAAGGAAGACAGCTGACAGGTAAGCGTCTGTAGCGTGCAGATGGTGCTGCTGCAGCCAGGTATGCTGGCTGTAGATGGGAGAGGGAGGGAGCGAGCCCAGGCTGGAGCAGGAGTCAGCAAGGTAAGTATCATTGGTGTCAGTGGGAGGAATAGTGCCCCATCATTGGTGTCATTAATACCAATGATGGGGCACTATTCCTCCCACTGACACCAATGATGGGGCACTATTTCCTCCTCCCCCCACTGACACCAACGATGGGGCACTGTTCCTTCCCCCACTGACACCAACGATGGGGGACTATCCCCCCCCCACTGACACCAATGATGGGGCACTATTCCTCCCCACATTAGTATCAATGATGGGCCACTATTCCCCCCCCCCACTGACACCAATGATGGGGCACTATTCCTCCCACACTGATACCAATGATGGGGCACTATTCCTCCCACTGATACCAATGATGGGACACTATTCCTCCCACTGACACCAATGATGGGGCACTATTCCTCCCACTGATACCAATGATGGACACTATTGCTCCCACTGATACCAATGATGGGACACTATTGCTCCCACTGACACCAATGATGGGGCACTATTCCTCCCACACTGACACCAATGATGGGGCACTATTCCCCCCCCCCCACTGACACCAATGATGGGGCACAATTCCTCCCACACTGATACCAATGATGGGGCACTATTCCTCCCACACTGACACCAATGATGGGGCACTATTCCTCCCACACTGACACCAATGATGGGGCACTATTCCTCCCACTGATACCAATGATGGGGCACTATTCCTCCCACTGATACCAATGATGGGACACTATTCCTCCCACTGACACCAATGATGGGGCACTATTCCTCCCACTGATACCAATGATGGGACACTATTGCTCCCACTGATACCAATGATGGAGCACTACTCCTCTCACTGACACCAATGATGGGGCACTATTCCTCCCACTGATATCAATGATGGGACACTATTCCTCCCACTGACACCAATGATGGGGCACTATTCCTCCCACTGATACCAATGATGGGGCACTATTCCTCCCACTGACACCAATGATGGGACACTATTCCTCCCACTGATACCAATGATGGGACACTATTGCTCCCACTGATACCAATGATGTGGCACTACTCCTCTCACTGACACCAATGATTGGCACTGCACTCCTCCCACTGCAAAATTACAGTTATGAAGTAGCAACGAAAATAATTTTATGGTTGGGGGGGGGGGGGTCACCACAACATGAGGAACTGTATTAAAGGGTCGCGGCATTAGGAAGGTTGAGAACCACTGCACTAATGTATCATGAATTGTAGATAAAGTTAGCCGGGGTTCCCTGAGACCGGAAAGTTATGTCAAGGGTTCCTCTGTGTTGAAAAGGGCATGTGAGCATCAGAACTGGATCATGAATCAATGGAAGGAGGTGGCCTGGTCTGATGTAATCCAAAATAGTTTGAGGAACACAACAGAGAGTTTGAGGCGTTGAAGTGGCCTCCATATTCTCCAGTCCGATTCATGGAAGCTCCACCTCCCAGGTCACAGGACTTAAAGGATTTGCTACTGATGGCTTGGTGCCGAATACCACAGTATATCTTCAGAGGTCTAGTGCAGTCCGTGTCTGGATGGGTAATAGTGGGTGGTCATAAGGAGCAATGGAAGAAGTTGGCCTGGTCTGATGAATCACGTTTTCTTTTACATCATGTGTATGGGGCTGTGTAGAGGCAGACTGCTCAGGGTGTCCATGCTGACCCGTGTCCACAGCCAAAGGTGCCTACAATGGGCATGTGAGCATCAGAACTGGATGATGAATCAATGGAAGGAGGTGTCCTGGTCTGATGTAATCCAGAATGGTTTGAGGAGCACAACAGAGAGTTTGAGGTGTTGAGGTGGCATTCATATTCTCCAGATTTCAATCCAATCGAGCATGTGTTGGATGTGCGGGAAAAACAAGTCCGGTCCATGGAGGCCCCACCTCGCAACTTACAGGACTTAAAGGATTTGCTACTGATGGCTTGGTGCCGATACCACAGCATATCTTCAGAGGTCTAGTGCAGTCCATGCCTGGATGGGTTAGAGTGGGTGGTCATAAGGAGCAATGGAAGAAGGTGGCCTGGTCTGATGCATCACATTTTCTTTTACATCGTGTATTTAGCTGCATAGTGGCAGATTGCCCAGGATGTCCATGCTGACCCGTGTCCACTGCTAAAAGTACCTACAATGGACATGTGAGCATCAGAACTGGATCACAAATCAAAGGAAGGAGGTGTCCTGGTCTGATGTAATCCAGAATGGTTTGAGGAACACAACAGATTTTGAGGTGTTGAAGTGGCCTCTATATTTCCCAGTTCTCAATCCAATCGAGAATGTGTTGGATGTGCTGGAAAAACAAGTCCGATCCATGGAGGCCCCACCTCGCAACTTACAGGACTTAAAGGATTTGCTACTGATGGCTTGGTGCTGATACCACAGCATATCTTCAGAGGTCTAGTGCAGTCCATGCCTGGATGGGTTGTAGTGCGTGGTCATAAGGAGCAATGGAAGAAGGTGGCCTGGTCTGATAAATCACATTTTCTATTACATCATGTGGATGGCAGGGTGTGTAGGAGTCACTTACCTGGGGAAGAGATAGCACCAGGATGCAGTATGGGAAGAAGACAAGCCGGCAGAGGCAGTGTGATGCTTTGGGCAATGTTCTGCTTGGAAACATACCAGTATGTGTGTCCAAATAAGTAACAATCCTTGAGCTTGCTGCACAACTGGACTGTGCTCCCAATTCCATACAAAAGATGGTGGAAGACTTAGGGTATCGGAAAGTGTGTTTTAAAGTGGGTACCTCGGCAGTTGACACCAGAGAAAGGTGGAAGTCATTCCATGCATAAAGGTAAAAACTCTCCTGTGTGCATCAGCCCCCCAATACTTTCCTGAGCCCCCTCTAGATCCAGAAATGTACACAAGAGCCCCAGCTGCCCTAGGACATTGGCTCATTGGCTGAGACAGCAGAGGAAGCCATTGGCTCCCAATGCTGTCAATTGCAGTCAGTAAGCCAATGTGGAGGGCGGGGGGCAGGACCAAGCCAAGGCTCTATGTGCCATAATACATAGAACCAGGCTCAAGAGCGAGCACGTGCCAATGTCCCCATAGCAAGTGGCTTGCTATTGGGAGGGCTGGTCAAGGGAGGAGGAGAAAGGAGCACTGGTGGGGAACCCGAAAAGATCGGGACCGATCTCTGCAAAACCATTACAGAGCAGGCAGGGCGGACTGACCATTTGGAAACTCGGGCACTGCCCGAGGGCCCAGGGTCAGTAGGGGACCCCATGAGATGCCCCTAGTACCTTTTTCATAGGCTTTTTTGAGTTTGGGCAAGGACACAGGGGCCCCATGATCCCTTATTGCCTGGGGGCCCCATGAGTTGTCAGTCAGCCCCTGAGAGCAGGAAAGTTTGAAATGTTTTTTCTTTAGAAGTCAGGAAAGAGCCTTAACTGAGAATCCAAGAGAGAGCAATATGAGAGAAGATATAGTTTAGGAAAGAGGAGGTGGATGGGGAAAAGTGGGTTGGGGGGGAGGGGGTAATACTGGGGTAAATGGAAATATGTATATGTGAAATATCTTTGCAAATGTGTTGTTGTTCTTTTTGAACTGAAAACTCAAATAAAGTTTTTTCTTTTTTAATGTAATGTTTTCCTTTCTTTCTTTCTTTCTTTCTTTCTTTCTCTCTTTCTCTCTTTCTTTCCTTTCTCTCCTTTCTTTCTTTCTTTCTCTCTTTCTCCCTTTCTTTCTTTCTTTCTTTCTTTCTCTCTTTCTCTCTTTCTCTCTTTCTTTCTTTCTTTCTTTCTTTCTTTCTATTTCTTTCTTTCTTTCTTTTTCTTTCTTTCTTTCTTCCTCCCTTTCTCCCTTTCTTTCTTTCTTTCTTTCTTTCTTTCTTTCTTTCTTTTTCTTTCTTTCTTTCTTTCTTTTTCTTTCTTTCTTTCTTTTTCTTTCTTTCTTTCTTTCTCTCTCTCTTTCTTTCTTTCTTTCTTTTTCTTTCTTTCTTTCTTTTTCTTTCTTTCTTTCTTTCTTTCTTTCTTTCTTTCTTTTTCTTTCTTTCTTTCTTTTTCTTTCTTTCTTTCTTTCTTTCTTTCTTTCTTTTTCTTTCTTTCTTTCTTTTTCTTTCTTTCTTTCTTTCTTTCTTTCTTTCTTTTTCTTTCTTTCTTTCTTTTTCTTTCTTTCTTTCTTTCTTTCTTTCTTTCTCTCTTTCTCTCTCTCTTTCTTTCTTTCTTTCTTTCTTTTTCTTTCTTTCTTTCTTTCTTTCTTTCTTTCTTTCTCTTTTTCTCTCTTTCTCTCTTTCTCTCTTTCTTTCTCTTTTTCTCTCTTTCTTTCTCTCTTTCTTTCTCTCTTCCTTTCTTTCTTTCTCTTTCTTAATGCCCTTTAAATTTGGAATATTTCCGACAGCTATTCTTTTGACAGCACATGACTGGAGAAATTAAAAAAAAAAAAAAAAACAACAGTCAAAACTACAAAATTATAGTAACTAATTATGTAACAATAATTAGGTAAAGAAGACAATGACATCACCTTGAATTTATTCCTGAGGTTTTACTCAAAGGTGTAATTAGGCTCGAAGGTTGGAAAAACGGAGTGGAATATTGAAGCTTTATTTTCCAAATTCTCATTCGATGTTCATCCTTCGCATTACTTTTTACAAACAGCGCTAAACATATTACCGGGAAAACACTCTGACATCGGCGCCCGGAGGACATGATGTTGGTTTATTGGCAGGTGAGCACATTTTATTTTATGTATTTCTTGTTTGTTTGTCTTAAATGAGCTCTTTACAGCTGTCTGTTCCCGGCATAAACTTTCATATTATTTTTTCCTCAAAGAAGAATTTGTTGTGTGGGAGAGTGTGCATTATTGCTTTATGGTCTGTACCACAGTGAAATTGATTTACGCCGGAAATCACAGTTTGATTTCTCCAGAATGAATATTCATTTGCCGCTTGATGTAAAAGTTTCTCTGGGGAAAAAAAAAATCCATTTAAAAGAATAAATAATAAATAAATAAATAAACAATATTCATGGAAGCCGTGGTGTCAGCGGCCCTCTCCGCTTGTAGGGTTTTAGTGACGGTAAAGAGGTGCCCATAGCAAAGAAAGAAAGAAAGAGAAGAACAGTGCAGGGCAGACATAACTAGGTGAAGAGGGAGAAAAGACAGGAAAGGGTTAAGTTAAAGGGGAAGGGTTAAAAAAGATAGTAAGGTTACCTGATTGGCGTTAGTAGGTTTGGGTGGGATCATCCTGAATCTTGGGGGAGTGCTGGGGGTCGGACGAGCCAGTGCTGGTTAGCAGCTGAAGAGAGAAGTTCCCGCCCGCCCTCCCCTGGGGTGATGTTCTGTTTGGCTTGTTTAGTATGGTGGCAGTTGTTGGTCTTGGTAGGTTGTTAATGGTTTGTGATGATAAGTGTATGGTTGGGACCCATCTGTGGTATGGTTGGGACCCATCTGTGGTATGGTTGGGACCCATCTGTGGTATGGTGGGGACCCATCTGTGGTATGGTTGGGACCCATTTGTGGTATGGTGGGGACCCATCTGTGGTATGGTGGGGACCCATCTGTGGTATGGTTGGGACCCATCTGTGGTATGGTTGGGACCCATCTGTGGTATGGTGGGGACCCATCTGTGGTATGGTGGGGACCCATCTGTGGTATGGTGGGGACCCATCTGTGGTATGGTGGGGACCCATCTGTGGTATGGTTGGGACCCATCTGTGATATGGTGGGGACCCATCTGTGGTATGGTTGGGACCCATCTGTGGTATGGTGGGGACCCATCTGTGGTATGGTGGGGACCCATCTGTGGTATGGTGGGGACCCATCTGTGGTATGGTTGGGACCCATCTGTGGTATGGTTGGGATCCATCTGTGGTATGGTGGGGACCCATCTGTGGTATGGTGGGGACCCATCTGTGGTATGGTTGGGACCCACCTGTGGTATGGTGTGCCCGGGTAAATTCCAGTTAACCGAGGTTTAACTGGAAGGTGGAGGTCTACCTGCGGGAGGTGTGTCCTTGTCTCCAAGTCGGTGCATTGTGGCTGGAGGCCTAGTAGGAACATTAAGGTGAAGGTTTCGCAGGGGGAGATCAATATTGTTTGGGTGCCTGCCAAGACCAACAACTCATTCCGTAAGTTTATGGAGGTTTCTGTTTTAAGGAATATTTTCTGTGTATTTAGGTTAAATTGTTAATAAAAGGCCATTTTACTCCAACAAAGTGTGGTCTCCTTTTATTGGTGGAGGGAGTGTTGGGAAATGTTTTTTTTTTCGGAAGTTGGGTATGTTTTTGGGGGTGTTAGTATTTGACAACACATCTCTTTCACACTAGTCAAGGAGAAGCACGCTGTAATAACTGGAATTGTTTTGAAGAATTCATTCAGATCTTTTATTTCAAGCAAAAATAATTGACATTAACAAAATATTGAGGTAGTCGAGCAAATCAACACCTCCTTTCCATCAGGCTGAGTGTTTGTCAAACCCTTATGTGGGTCCTTCTTCTGGAGGTCCTTTTCCTTGAGCGAGCCAAGTGCCTTTTTCTGCTGGGATGGAAAATTGAGAAATACGCATATACTATTCACCGATGAGAATTGTGACTATGTTACATCATTGAGGGTTGGGGGGTTTGTCTATCTATTCTTCATACAATTATGCCCCGAGGACCTGTGTTGAATTTGAACTGCACACTTGGGTTCCTTTGTCCTGAAGAAGCAGGTTTCACCTGAGAAATGCGTTGACGAAGAGATGACTGTGATGTTTATGATCATGTTGTGTTTGGCGTTATGCTTTGTTTCATTTTATATTGTACCACTGGTATAAATGTTTTTTTCAAACATAAAAATTACGGCGCTGCAAACCTTGAACTTTGTTAGCTACGGGATGAAGAGATAAGCAGGCAGTCTATGCCAGGACATACTGTGGAAAGCCATAATGTAAGTAACAGTCCGGCACCAGCACAGTATGATAAACTGTAGATGGGATCTCGGTCTACATTTAAACTAGCTTCCCTGGAATATCGTCTTTTTGATTGTTTTTTTGATTGTCTACTCATCTTCCTTAGTAAATTATTTATATACACTGCTCAAACAAAATGAAAGGAAGACTTTGAAAACCCATCAGATCTCAATGGGGAAGAATCTCCTGCTGGATCTCTATACTGATATGGACGGGGTGATGTGTGAGGAACGTAAGGACGCCCCATCGTTTGATTGAAATGGAAATGATCGACCTACAGAGGACTGAATTCAAAGACACCCTGAAAATCAAAGTGAAAAAATGATGCCACAGGTGAGTCCATTTTGCTGAAATGTCATTGCAGCAACTCAGAATGGTCCTCAGTAGTTTGTATGGCCCCCACATGATTGTATGCATGCCTGACAATGTCGGGGGAGGCTCCTAATGAGACCACGGATGGTGTCCTGGGGGATTTCCTCTCAGATCTGGACCAGGGCATCACTGAGCTCCTGGACAGTCTGAGGTGCAACCTGGCGTCAGATGGACCGAAACATGAGATCCCAGAGGGGTTCTATTGGATTTAGGTCAGGTGAGCATGGGAGCCATTCAATGGTATCAATTCCTTCATCCTCCAGGAACTGTCTGCCTACTCTCACCACATGAGGCCGGGCATTGTCTGCACCAGGAGGAACCCAGGACCCACTGCACCAGGAGGAACCCAGAACCCACCGCACCAGGAGGAACCCAGGACCCACCGCACCAGGAGGAACCCAGGACCCACCGCACCAGGAGGAACCCAGGGCCCACTGCACCAGGAAGAACCCAGGACCCTCTGCACCAGGAGGAACCCAGGACACACTGCACCAGGAGGAACCCAGGACCCTCTGCACCAGGAGGAACCCAGGACCCTCTGCACCAGGAGGAACCCAGGACCCTCTGCACCAGGAGGAACCCAGGACCCTCTGCACCAGGAGGAACCCAGGACACACTGCACCAGGAGGAACCCAGGACCCTCTGCACCAGGAGGAACCCAGGACACACTGCACCAGGAGGAACCCAGGACCCTCTGCACCAGGAGGAACCCAGGACACACTGAACCAGAAGGAACCCAGGACCCACTGCACCAGCGTAGGGTCTGACAACGGGTCAAAGGTTTTCATCCCCATACCTAATGGCAGTCAGGGTGCCATTGTCTAGCCTGTAGAGGTCTCGTCCCTCCATGGATATGCCCCCCCAGACCATCACTGACCCACCACCAAAACAGTCATGCTGAATGATGTTACAGGCAGCAGAACGTTCTCCATGGCTTCTCCAGACCCTTTCACATCTGTCACATGTGCTCAGGGGGAACCTGCTCTCATCTGTGAAAAGCACAGGGTGCCAGTGGTGGACCTGCCAATTCTGGGGTTCAATGGCAAATGCCAATCCAGCTCTATGGTGCCGGGCAGTGAGCACAGGGCCCACTAGAGGACGTCAGGTCCTCAGGCCACCCTCATGAAGTCTGTTTCTGATTGTTTGGTCAGAGACATTCACACCAGTGGCCTGCTGGAGGTCATTTTGCAGGGCTCTGGCAGTGCTCATCCTGTTCCTCCTTGCACAAAGGAGCAAATACCGTTCCTGCTGATGGGTTAAGGACCTTCTACGGCCTTGTCCAGCTCTCCTAAAGTAACTGTCTGTCTCCTGGAATCTCCTCCATGCTCTTGAGACTGTGCTGGGAGACACAGCCAACCTTCTGGCAATGGCACCTATTGATGTGCCATCCTGGAGGAGTTGGACTGCCTGTGCAACCTCTGTAGGGTCCAGGTTTGGCCTCATGCTACCAATAGTGACACTGACCCTAGCCAAATGCAAAATTAGTGAAAAACAGTCCGAAAAAAAGATGAGTAGGGAAAAAAATTTCAGTAGCCTCCACCTGTAAAACCATTCCTGTTTTGGGGGTCAGCTCATTGTTGCCCATCTACTGCAACTGTTGTTAATTTAATTACCACCAAAGCAGATGAAACTGATTAACAACCCCCTCTGCAACTTCCCTGACCAAATCAATATCCCAGGAGTTTCATGGACTTGATGCTGGACTCGGATTAAAACGTGTTCCTTTAATTTTTTTGATCAATGTATATAATGTATTCAATTTCAGTCTATTTTATATCACTTTTCTTATTTTCTGTTTTTCTTTTCCTCCTCTTATTGTTTTGTATATTTGGGGCTACGTGGACAGTCTATTTTGACAGATGTCTTTTAATATGTTTGTTACCATGTGCTCATTAT
>NW_028321859.1:0-5297 GCF_062004578.1 Staurois parvus | reverse complement strand
CCCCTAGGACTTTTCCAACCCATCGCTGATGGACTAAAACTATTTATGAAAGAACCTATCCGACCAGCCACATCTTCTCAAACTTTGTTCATTATTGCCCCAACCCTAGCTTTAACCTTAGCCATACTTATATGAGCCCCCCTCCCCTTCCCAATCCCCCTATACAACCAAAATTTAAGCATCTTATTTATTCTAGCTATCTCAAGTCTAGCTGTATATACAACCCTAGGCTCCGGATGAGCCTCAAACTCCAAATATGCCCTGATTGGAGCCCTACGGGCTGTAGCTCAAACTATTTCTTATGAAGTTGCGCTAGCGCTCATTGTACTCTGCACCATTATGTTATCAGGAGGATTTACTTTAGCCACTTTAAGCTACGCCCAAAATTATACATGATTCGTTATTCCCATATGACCCATGGCTATAATATGATTTATTTCAACTTTAGCCGAAACTAACCGAGCCCCCTTTGATCTCACAGAGGGAGAATCTGAGCTTGTCTCCGGTTTTAATGTAGAATATGCAGGAGGCCCATTTGCAATATTTTTTTTAGCCGAATACGCCAACATCTTGATAATAAACTTATTTTCTACAATCCTATTCCTCGGTTCTTTGACAGCTATTCCAGAAGTTTCAACAATTATTTTTATACTAAAGGCCTCCATCTTATCTTCGGGATTTTTATGAATTCGGGCTTCATACCCTCGATTCCGCTACGACCAGCTTATACACCTAGCATGAAAAAATTTCCTTCCATTAACACTAACCTTAATCCTCTTACTAATTTCTATACCACCATCTATATTATTTACTCCCCCAATCGCCTGGAAGTATGCCCGAATAATAGGGACCTCCTTGATAGGGAGACATACAGGGGTTCAATTCCCCTTACTTCCTTTAAAGAGATAGGACTTGAACCTACGCCAGAAAGATCAAAACTTCCTGTACTTCCACTATACTACTCCTTAGTAAGGTAAGCTAGTTAAGCTTTTGGGCCCATACCCCAACAACGATGGTTAAAATCCTTCCTTTACTAATGAACCCCCCTACAGCCATATTCGGGGTCTGTATTATTCTAGGCACTTCAGTCACCATTACCAGCAATCACTGGCTATCCGCTTGAGCCGGCCTTGAAATTAATACACTAGCGTTCATCCCCCTAATGACTAAAACTCCTCACCCACGATCTATCGAAGCGGCTACTAAATATTTTTTAACCCAATCCTCAGCCTCCGCCTTACTATTATTCTCTACTCTTGTTAACGCCTTATACTCAGGAGAATGGTCTATTACTTCACTTACGGGATTACCCGCTATTCCTCTATCAATCGCTCTAATAACAAAGCTAGGGCTAGCCCCCCTACACTTTTGACTACCAGATGTTCTTCAAGGCATTCCTCTCTCTACTGGGCTAATTCTTTCCACCTGACAAAAAGTAGCCCCAATAACCCTGCTTGTACAAATTTCCAATTCAATCAACCTAAACCTACTCATGTTAATTGGCCTTCTATCTCTCTTAATCGGGGGGTGAGGAGGAATTGGACAAACACAAATACGAAAAATTATAGCTTTTTCTTCAATCGGCCACCTAGGCTGAATAATTATTGTTTTAAAATTCAACCCACAACTAACTCTGTTTAACTTCCTAATTTACATTATCATAACAACAGCCATATTCTCTGCTTTAATCACTGTGGCCTCAATGAATATAGCCCAAATTTCCACCTCCTGAACTAAATCCCCAGCCATCATAACAACCACCATATTAACACTGTTATCATTAGCCGGCCTCCCCCCCCTAACCGGATTTTCCCCTAAACTCCTGATTATTTTAGAACTTGTTAAACAAGAAGCTATTATAATATCAGCCTTAACGGCACTAATTTCACTCTTATCCCTATTCTTTTATCTACGCCTTACCTACATTATAATTTTAACTCTCTCCCCAAATACCTCAAACTCTCAATCTTATTGACAGTCAATTATCTCAATTAAATTTTTCACACCGATAATGCTAATCCCTGCTCTAATGTTGCTACCAACCGCCTCCACACTATTAGCATTGATCTAGAAACTTAGGCTAATACAGACCAAAGGCCTTCAAAGCCTTAAGTGAAGACTAACTTCCTTCAGTTTCTGCAGGGCTTGCAGGATATTAACCTACATCTCCTAAATGCAACTTAGGCTCTTTTAGTTAAGACAAAACCCTCTAGAATGACGGGCCTCGATCCCGCGACTTTTTAGTTAACAGCTAAACACTCAATCCAGCGAGCTTCATTCTACTTCTCCCGTCTGGTAAAAAACGGGAGAAGCCCCGGCAGGTTTCACCCTGCTTCTTGAGGTTTGCAACCTCATGTGCTAACACTTCAGGGCCTGGTAAAGAGAGGGCTCAAACCTCTGTCTTTGGGGCTACAACCCACCACCTGCTCGGCCACTTTACCTGTGATAATTACCCGTTGATTCTTCTCGACTAACCATAAAGATATCGGAACCTTGTACCTGATTTTTGGCGCTTGGGCCGGTATAATCGGAACTGCCCTCAGCCTGCTAATCCGGGCGGAACTAAGCCAACCCGGGACTTTCCTCGGAGATGATCAAATCTACAATGTAGTAGTTACCGCTCATGCTTTTGTCATAATTTTTTTTATAGTAATGCCCATTTTAATCGGGGGCTTCGGAAACTGACTAGTTCCTTTAATGATCGGGGCCCCTGACATGGCATTTCCCCGAATAAACAATATGAGCTTTTGACTCCTCCCCCCTTCTTTTTTTCTACTATTAGCCTCTTCCTTTGTAGAAGCAGGAGTAGGAACGGGCTGAACAGTCTACCCCCCACTAGCGGGCAACCTCGCCCACGCAGGGGCATCAGTAGACCTTGCCATTTTTTCCCTTCATCTGGCCGGCGTTTCATCCATCTTGGGGGCTATTAATTTTATTACAACAATTATTAATATAAAACCTCCGTCAACTACGCAATACCAAACACCCCTTTTTGTCTGATCTGTTCTTATTACCGCTGTATTACTACTTCTTTCGTTGCCAGTACTAGCTGCAGGAATCACCATGCTCCTAACAGACCGAAATTTAAATACAACTTTTTTTGACCCCGCGGGAGGAGGGGACCCAGTCCTCTACCAACACTTATTCTGATTCTTCGGCCATCCGGAAGTCTATATTTTGATTCTACCCGGTTTCGGTATCATTTCACACGTAGTGGCATACTACTCAAATAAAAAAGAACCTTTTGGTTATATGGGGATAGTATGAGCCATGCTTTCCATCGGCCTACTAGGTTTTATTGTATGAGCCCACCACATATTCACTACCGACTTAAACGTTGACACCCGAGCCTACTTCACATCAGCAACAATAATTATTGCTATCCCTACAGGGGTTAAGGTATTTAGCTGACTAGCCACAATGCATGGAGGGACTATCAAATGAGAAGCCCCTATGTTATGAGCCTTAGGGTTTATTTTCCTTTTTACCGTCGGAGGGCTAACCGGCATCGTACTAGCTAACTCATCCATTGATATTGTCTTACATGACACTTATTATGTAGTAGCTCATTTCCACTACGTCTTATCCATGGGGGCAGTGTTTGCCATTCTTGCAGGGTTTGTTCACTGATTCCCCCTATTTACAGGATTCACTCTTCATCAATTATGAGCCAAAGTCCATTTTGCTGTTATATTCGTAGGGGTAAATTTAACGTTCTTCCCACAACACTTCTTAGGCTTGGCCGGCATACCACGACGATACTCAGATTATCCAGATGCTTACACCCTCTGAAACACTGTATCCTCAATCGGCTCCGCCATTTCTTTTGTGGCTGTAATTATAATGATCTATATAATCTGAGAGGCTTTTGCCTCCAAACGTTTATTTACGGGGCCTGAGCTTACTAACACAAATATTGAGTGAGCCTTAAACTCTCCCCCACACTACCACACCTTTGAAGAACCAATTTATTCAATAAACCTTACACGAGAAAGGGAGGAATCGAACCCCCATACTCTGGTTTCAAGCCAGTCACATGACCACTCTGTCACTTTCTTAGATGGGTTAGTTAATATATAACAATGTCTTGTCAAGACATAGTCGCAAGTTAAACTCTTGCACTCATCTATGGCCCACTCCGCTCAATTAGGATTTCAAAACGCAGCCTCCCCTATTATAGAAGAGTTACTCCACTTTCACGACCACGCTCTAATAGCCGCTTTACTAATCAGTGCCGTTGTCTTATATGTTATTACAGCTTTAATAACAACCAAACTTCATAATACCCGAATTGTAGACGCCCAAGAAATTGAGTTAGTATGAACAATTCTCCCCCTAGTAATTCTTATTATAATTGCATTACCCTCTTTACGCATTTTATATTTGATAGACGAAATTAATGTTCCTGATGTAACAATCAAAGCCATCGGCCATCAGTGATACTGAAGCTATGAGTACTCTGATTTCGCTAATATTATTTTTGACTCATACATAATCCCCACAAAAGACCTAGACCCAGGCCACTTCCGCCTACTAGAAGTCGACAACCGTATTATTACCCCCATTGGATCTATAATGCGAGTCCTAGTTACAGCAGAAGACGTTCTTCACTCTTGAGCAGTCCCTTCCCTCGGAGTAAAAACTGATGCTATCCCGGGGCGACTAAATCAAACCTCTTTTATTTCCGCCCACCCAGGCATTTACTATGGGCAATGTTCTGAAATTTGCGGAGCTAACCACAGCTTCATGCCAATTGTAGTTGAATCTTTACCAGTCTGAAGTTTTCTAAACTGAGTAAATTATAATCAAACTATCTCATTAAGAAGCTGTAGGTTAGCAGCAGCCTTTTGAGCTGAAGACAGGTGACTCCGACCACCCTTAGTGAATGCCCCAATTAAACCCAACCCCCTGACTTTTCTACTTTATTACAACATGATTAATTTTTTTATGCTTAATTACCTTTAAAACTTATTATCACCTTAATATAAATAAACCCAAAACTAAAAAAACAGAAGCTAGTCCCCTTAAATGATATTGACCATGACAATAGATCTTTTTAGCCAGTTTGCCTCCGTAACCTTATTAGGAGTCCCTTTAATTATTCTAGCTATATTAACCCCATGACTACTATTCCCCACCCCCACAGGGAGTTTAATTAATAACCGCCTCCTATCCGCTCAAACTAAATTAATTACTGTATTCACCAAACAAATTTTTTCCCCTCTAAGTCCCCAAGGCTACAAGGCGGCCCTCTTGTTGGTATCGCTCATAATTTTTCTCTTGGGAATAAACTTAAT